>NC_053124.1:35541016-35613516 GCF_010015445.1 Perca fluviatilis
TTGTTGCGCTGATTTCGGTTACGTATTGCTAAAATGCGATATGGAATATAGGGATATTTATGCAATTGTATGCGATGAAATTAAAGGGAACTTGCAAAGTGCGGTTTGATGAAAACTAAAGACCCCAACACCCTGCGCACCGATGATATTCCGCGTCGCGCTAATTCGTCACTTCATATGCGCGTTCCCATGGCAACGGAAACGGCTGCTTCTTGTGTAGAAATTAAGCGCAACATTTTTCAACTTTCTGCTAAGATATATCACGGGACTTTTTACCAGCGAAAATCACGGGGATTATGAAATGTCTGACCCGGTTGTCGATGGAAATCGGCAATTTATGCGGCAAGAAGTCCGGCTTATTTGAAAAAATCGCCCGATCGCTATATCGCGTTTTCTGGAGGGACTGTAATGTGAAGATTTAATGCTTTTCTTGATGCAGAATTCTGCTGAAAATGTTCCTGCCGAATTACAGAGAATATTCCACGGTTTTGTAATTTTTTTTAAAGATTTTTTCCGGGCTTTTTCCCCTTTATTTGATAGGACAGCCAGGTGAGAAGGGGAGAGAAAAAAGCGAGAGAGAGAGAGGGGCAAGCCATGCAGGAGGTCGGATTTTAACCCTGGATCTCTGTGTTTAGGCATCAACCTCTCTCGCCCAACTCTAACTAGCACAACCCGGCCACTCTGGCCAAATTACGCACAAGTTTCCGCAAAATTACGCAAGAATTCTCCCCTACACCAACTGTAAAAAATGAACAAAATAATGATTTTAAATATCTGATGACGGAGAGGAATATCGATGCGTTCACTGCCAACTTCCACAGCCGATAGCCATGCGTCAATTAGCCAATGTCGATTTATCTCTCAAAAATCTTACGTTTGGACAATTTTATAATAGTTACAGGACTATCCCTTTCCTAGCATTGACTTTTGTGTTTTTTGGCCTGTCCTTTCCTGGGGCGTGCCTATGTTTCCACATTTCAAAATAAGGGCCTATGTTCCCAACATTTCAAAATAAGGGCCAATGTCAGATTTCATCCCCCTTTCTCCCAATTTGGTAGCCAAATACACCCAACCTATTATCCAGTAGCAGTGGACTACAGATGGAATGTAGGCTAACCCTTCCTAACCCTAACATAGGGCCGAATTTTAAGAAAAATCTTAGAAATGTGGGAACATAGGGCCGAATTTTAAGAAAAATCTTAGGAAATATAATATGGGAACATAGGGGCCTAATTTTAAGAAAAATCTTAGAAATATGGGAACATAGGGGCCTAATTTTAAGAAAAATCTTAAACATAGGGCTGACCCCCTTTCCTAACTTTGACTTTTGTGGTTTCTGGCCTATCCTTTCCAAATGTTTCACTAAGTCAGAACTCATTTTCTTGTATTTATAAATCTGATAATTGATCATTTTGATTTAGTCAAACAGTCTTATCTTATATTTATGACTAAATATCTCAAATTTATGACTTAAGACATTTTTTAATTTATTTTTTTATTTCATTTTCAGATTTGACTTCTTGCCTCAACTCATAGTTAGAATATATATATACATATACTGTACTGTATAACGATATATATATATATATATATATATATATATATATATATATATATATATAAAAATAACATTGAACTGTGTGTGTGTGTGTGTGTGTGTGTATATATATATATATATATATATATATATATATATATAGAGCATACATACAATTCAGTATGTTTTATTTATATATATATATATATATATAGCATACATACAGTACAGTATATTTTATTTATATATATATATATATATATATATATATATATATATATATGTCATAAAGTACAGTATATGTTATTTTAGTGCTTTTAGTTTTTTGGGTTCTCACTTCTAACATTTGATTTTGTCTTTTTCCGTACATTTTTAAAATCTGCTGCGGGAACTGATCACTGGTCCGTCGGGACATAAACAAGACCGAACTGAAAGCACATTTTGGATAAAACTCTGCTGTAACTCAGATATTTAACAAACTGTTCTAACTCTCGCGTGTTTTTCGGTCACCACCCGGTACTTTTCTTGTCGCTCCGGTGTTTTTAAGCGTGTCTGACTGCTCGCCACTCTCTCTTTAAAGCTTTGTATTTAATTTGTCATGATGTCAAATTATCAATAAAAACAAAACCCAAAACTGATGTCGACTCATTTGTTGGCTGCTGATTATTAAAGTGCTCATATTCTGCTCATTTTTCAGGTTCATAATTGTATTTAGAGGTTGTATCAGAATAGGTTTACATGGTTTAATTATCAAAAACACCATATTGTTGTACTGCACATTGCTGCAGCTCCTCTTGTGGCCCTGTGTGTTGAGCTCTCTGTTTTAGCTACAGATTGAGGCATCTCACTTCTGTACTATCTTGGTTGGCAGTCGCACATGCTCAGTAGTTAGGTAAGGACTACTAGCCAGTCACAAGCAGAGTATGAGGGCGTGCCCTGACAGTAGCTAGGTAAGGACTACTAGCCAGTCAGAAGCAGAGTATGAGGGTGTGTCCTGACAGTACCTAGGTAAGGACTACATGAGCTAGCTAGCTGTTTCTCTAACTTCAGTCAGTACAAGGCAGGATTAGCCCGGGAGACTTATTCTAAACGAGGGCACACTTCACACTTAGCGTGGAATACCTGCAGAACAGGGACATGGAAGTAGTTCTTTGGGTGATTATGGTGAATTAGTGTGTTGTAGCAGTGCTTTGCCATTCAGAACGCTGGTTAGCCAGCTCGTTTCGGCTAATGCCGCGAGAGCGTGCAGATTTTGACCAGCCACCCGGGGTCTGAAGGCAGGACACATTCAGACGCATTAAAAGTTTCCTCAGAACAGCATGGATGGTTGTTTTTTCAAAGTGTGTAATAGTATAGTATGTCAAAAAATTATAAAAAGTCAGAGTATAGTATGTCGAAAAAATTCATAAAAAGTCATGGTATAACATGCCGAAAAAAAGTGATAAAGAAGTCATAGTATAGTATGTCAAAAAGTCATTGTATAGTCCATCCATCCATCCATCTTCGTCCGCTTATCCCGGTGTCGGGTCACGGGGGAGCAGCTCCAGCAGGGGACCCCAAACTTCCCTTTCCCGAGCCACATTAACCAGCTCTGATTGGTGGATCCTGAGGCATTCACAGGCCAGGTTGGAGATATAATCCCTCCACCTAGTCCGCGGCTTCCCCGGGCCTCCCCCAGCTGGGACGTGCCTGGACCACCTCCCTATGGAGGCCCGGGGGCATCCTCACCAGATGCCCGAACCACCTCAACTGGCTCCTTTCAACGCAAGGCAGCGGCTTACTCGAGCTCCTCACGGATGACTGAGCTTCTCACCCTATCTCTAAGGGAGAAGCCTCCACCCTCCTGAGGAAACCCATTTCGGCCGCTTGTACCCTGGATCTCGTTCTTCCGGTCATGACCCAGCCTTCATGACGCAAGGTGAGGTAAGGAACGAAACTGACCGGTAGCTCAGAGCTTTGCCTTCTGGCTCAGCTCTCTTTTCCCGTCCAACGGTGCGATAGATTGAATGTAATACCGCACCCACTGCGCCGATTCTCCGACCAATCTCCCGGCTCCATTGTCCCTCACTTTCGCGACAAAACCCCAAGGTGCCTCGAACTCCTTCACTGGGGGTAAGGACTCATTCCCTACCTGGAAAAGGCACTCCATCGGTTTCCTGCTGAGAACCATGCCTCAGATTTAGAGGTGCTGATCCTCATCCCAGCCGCTTCACACGTTTCGAAAACCGATCCAGTGAGTGCTGAAGGTCACCGAGCGATGATGCCATCAGGACCACGTATCTGCAAAGAGCAGCGATGAGATCCCCAGCCCACCGAACTGCAACCCCTCCCCACCCCGACTATCTTGATATCCTGTCCACAAATTTACAAACAGGATTGGTGACAAAGCGCAGCCCGGGAGCGCCAACCCTCACCTGAAACGAGTCCGACTTACTGCCGAGAACCCGGACACAGCTCTCACTTTGGTCGTACAGGGTGGATGGCCCTGAGAAGAGACCCCTCACCCCATACTCCCACAGCACCTCCCACAGTATCTCCGGGGGACCAGGTCATACGCCTTCTCCAGATCCACAAAACACATGTAGACCGGTTGGGCATACTCCCAGGCCCCCTCAGGATCTTTTGCGAGAATGAAGAGCTGGTCCGTTGTTCCACCGACCAGGGACGGAATCTGCATTGTGTCCTCTTCAACCCGAGGTTCGACTATCGGCCCGAATCCTCCTTTCCAGCACCTTGGGTAGACTTTACCAGGGAGGCTGAAGTGTGATACCCCTGTAATTGGCACACACCCTCTGGTCCCCCCTTTTAAAAGGGGAACCACCACCCGGTCTGCCACTCCTTTGGCACTGTCCCAGACTTTCCGCAATGTTGAAAGGCGTGTCAACCAGGACAGCCCCTCCACACCCAGAGCCTTGAGCATTTCTGGACGGATCTCATCAATCCCGGAGGTTTGCCACTGTGGAGTTGTTTGACTACATCAGTGACTTCCGCCTGGGAAATTGACGTCCCCCATCATCCTCCAGCTCTGCCTCTAACATACAGGGCGTATTAGTCGGATTCAGGAGTTCCTCAAAGTGCTCCTTCCACCGCCCTATTACCTCCTCAGTTGAGGTCAACAGTGTCCCCTCCTTACTGTACACAGCTCGATGGTTCCCCGCTTCCCCCTCCTGAGGGGGGCGAACGGTTTTCCAGAAGCACCTTGGTGCTGACCTAAAGTCCTTCTCCATGTCTTCTCCAAACTTCTCCCACACCCGCTGCTTTGCCTCTTTCACAGCAGAGGCTGCAGCCTCCGGCGCCGGTACCCTGCAACTGCCTCCGGAGTCCTCTGGGATAACATATCCCGGAAAGACTCCTTCTTCAGTCGGACGGCTTACCTGACCACCGGTGTCCACCATGGTGTTCGTGGGTTACCGCCCTTTCGAGGCACCTAAGACCCTAAGACCACAGCTCCTCGCGCAGCTTCAGCAATGGAAACTTTGAACATTGTCCTTTCGGGTTCAATGCCCCCAGCCTCCACAGGGATGCACGAAAGCTCCGCCGGAGGTGTGAGTTGAAAGTCTGTCGTTACAGGGGCCTCCTCCAGAACGTTCCCAATTTACCCACACTACCCGTTTGGGCTTACCAGGTCTGTCCAGAGTCTTCCCCCACCCCTGACCCAACTCACCACCAGATGGTGATCGGTTGACAGCTCCGCCCTCTCTTCACCCGAGTGTTCCAAAACATACGGCCTCAGATCAGATGAAACGATTATAAAATAGATCATTGACCTTGCCCCTAGGGTGCTCTGGTACCAGGTACACTTATGAGCATCCCTATGTTCGAACATGGTGTTTGTTATAGACAATCCATGACTAGCACAGAAGTCCAACAACAAACAACCACTCTGGTTTAGATCAGGGAGGCCGTTCCTCCCAATCCGCCTCTCCAGGTATTTTCCGTGAACCATCACCTTATCGTGGTGGAGAGGTTTGTGTGTCTCTGTGAACCTGAGGGCTGTGTTTTCTGGAGCTTTGTGCTCCTGGTAGGGTCTCCCACGGCAAAGTGGTCTCAGGTGAGGGGCCAGACAAAGACTGGTTCAAAAACCCTATGAATAAACGAGGTACAGATGGAGTGACCCTGCCGGAGGAAGCCCGGGCCCCCGTCTGGAGCCAGGCCCAGATGGAGGGCTCGTCGGGGAGTGCCTGGTGGCCGGGTTTGCCACGGAGCCCGGCCGGGCACAACCGAAAAGGCTACGTGGCTCCCATCTCTCCAGCCCATGGGCCCACCACCTGTGGGAGGAACCGCTGCTACCGGGTGGCAGTGAAGGTCAGGGGCCTCGACGGACCAGACCCGGGCAGCAGATGCTGGCTCTGGGGACGTGGAACGTCACCTCTCTGTGGGGAAGGAGCGGAACTGGTGCGGGAGGTGGAAGCTACCAGTTAGATCTGGTGGAGCTTACCTCACGCACAGTCTTGGTTCTGGAACCATACTCCTGGATAGGGGTTGGACTCTTTGTATAGTTGTGATGGCCAAATGAAGCTTCATGAAGCATTGTCTTTATTTTCCGAGCCCACTAGATGGCACTCTCTGTTCAACAAAGGTTTGAGAATACACTGAATTGCAATGCCTAAGGCCTTTCTCTTAAAACCAAGACCGCCATCTAGCGGGCTCAGAAAATAAAGATAATGGTTCACGAGCTTCATTTGGCCATCACTATAGTATAGTATAGTATGTCAAAAAAGTGATAAAAGTCATAGTATAGTATGCGAAAAATTCATGAAAAAGTCATAGTATAGTATGTCAAAAAGTGATAAAAAGTCATAGTATAGTATGTCAAAAAGTGATAAAAGAGTCATATTGTATTATGTGAGAAAATTCATAAAAAGTCATAGTATAGTATGTCGGAAAAATTCATAAAAAAGTCAAAAAATAGTATGTCGAAAAAGTCATAGTATAGTATGTCAAAAAAATTATGAAAAAGTCAGTATAGTATGTCGAAAAATTAATAAAAAGTCATAGTATAGTATGTCAAAAAAATTATGAAAAGTCAGTATAGTATGTCGAAAAAATTCATAAAAAGTCATAGTATAGTACAGGCAAAAGTTTGGACACATCTCATTCAATGTGTTTCTTTATTTTCATGACTATTTACATTTTAGATTCTCACTGAAGGCATCAAAACTATGAATGAACACATATGGAATTATGTACTTAACAAAAAGTGTGAAATAACTGAAAACATTTATACACTTATATTTTAGATTCCTCAAAGTAGCCACCCTTTGCTTTTTTGATAACTCTGCAAACTGCTTGGTGTTCTCTCAATGAGCTTCATGAGGTAGTCACCTGAAATGGTTTTTCACTTCACAGTCTGCTTTGTCAGGATTAATTAGTGGAAGTTTTTTCCCTTATTAATAAAAACCTTTTGGCCTGTACTGTATATATATATATATGAGCCTGAAAATATTGTGAACAAATTAATAACATAACTAATTACACTGGTGGGACTGTTCAGACTGAACACTTTTCAATACTCATCTGGATTGAAGCAGCAAACATTCAGTGTAAGAGTAAAAACATGACATAATATTATTTATAATACGTTTATTTGATTCACAGCTGCTCCATATAGTGTTTTTGCCTTTAAAGGTTATCAACCTATTAGTAATTATTCTGCTGCTTGTACCTCCGAACTGAAATCCATCTGAAACAAACTAAACTGGAATTAAATAAAGAAGTAGTCAGAAGATATTAGAGTTATGTAATGGCAAAATTACATTTATGCATGGTTCTTTTATATTCTTGTCTTATTTCTGTTTTTAGTTTTGCTCAACGATGCTGAAAGTGAGTTTATCTCATTCTCACATGTTGATTCTGACTCTCACTAAAATACCGTGAGCAGATCGGAGCAGACTTTTTCATTTTTAAGTCCCAAAAACGCCATCACCGTCTAAACAAAAGGCACATCTGATAAAATATTTTGTCGTTTTCACTTGCAAGCTTTGCTGTGGAAACAGGGCCTAAGTTTCACTCAGGTGTTTGAGAGAGATAAGAACCAGTTATTGATAAGGTCACTTTATATTTTACTCTGATTCTGTCAAGGGCTGTGGTTGAATTATTGTCAACAATATAAACTTTTATTCAACTTAATGAAGAGATATTTCTATTATTTTAGATATATATTTTACCTGAAGGTGTCATAATATTCAAGTAATAGTATGAGTGTTTCATGTGCCTCTCTGTGTGTATGTGCTCGTTGCAAAAGAAGCTGTGTGCAGTCAGTTGAGGAAGAGGTTCAAGGAATGTCCCAGATGAACAGAAAGTTAAGCTGAGTCATGAAATTGGTTCACGCCTTCATGGCTTAAAGGTGCAGATAAACACAAACTCAGGAAATGTCACGAAAAGGAGAAGAGGAAGAAAAGCACGCTGGCTTGCATACTGCAAAATGCAACCAGGTGCATCAGGAACATTTTTGGCATTCTGCATTTGACATTATATGTATTGGGATATACTATATCTTTCCCTGTCATACTAATGGTAGTATGGGCATTGCAATGCAGCCAGTCTCTCTCTCAAAGCGCTCCTCTTCCAGGAATGAACAAAGCTTGATACCCCTCCCTCCTCTTCCTCCTCTCAAACACAGCCAGCTCCACTCTGTGTACATAATTCCTTGTTCCCTCCCCTTCAGAGCTACAGTTTGCAGATGGGTGTAACCAACATGCTGGGGAAGTACAACAGCGTATCACATGCTGTTATTACATCAGAGCTCAGACTAGATTCATTTCTCAGGAAGTGACACTCAAGACAGTCAGACAGTCGTTGTCACTGAGCGAGAGGTGAAATGGCGCAGAAAGGAGTTCAGCTGGACCCGGAAACCTTCTCTTGTTCCATCTGTCTGGATCTACTGAAGGATCCGGTGACTACTCCCTGTGGACACAGCTACTGCATGAACTGTATTAAAGGCTTCTGGGATGAAGAGGATCGTAGGACAGCTACAGCTGCCCTGAGTGCAGGAAGACGTTCACACCGAGGCCTGTCCTGCTGAAAAACACCATGTTAGCAGCTTTAGTGGAGGCGCTGAAGAAGACTGGACTCCAAGCTGCTCCTGCTGATCACTGCTATGCTGGAGCTGAAGATGTGGCCTGTGACGTCTGCACGGAGAAAACTCAAAGCCATCAAGTCCTGCCTGGTGTGTCTGGCTTCTTACCTGCGAAACACCTTCAGCCTCATTTTGAATCAGAGACATTCAAGAAACACAAGCTGGTGGAGCCGTCCAAGAAGCTCCAGGAGAACGTCTGCTCTCGTCATGATGAGGTAATGAAGATTTTCTGCCGTACTGATCAGCAGCTTATCTGTTATCTCTGCTTAATGGACGAACATAAAGGCCACGACACAGTCTCAGCTGCAGCAGAAAGGACTGAGAGGCAGAAAAAGCTCGAGGGTCGACAGACCATCCAGCAGAGAATCCAGGGACGGAGAGAAAGATGTGAAGCTGCTTCAACAGCAGAGCGGAGGCCATCGATCGCGCCGCCCGATAAAGCAGTGGAGGACAGCGAAGATCTTCACCGAGCTGATCCGTCTCCTGGAGAAAAGAAGCTCTGATGTGGAGCAGCAGGTCAGATCCCAGCAGAAAAGGGGAAGAGAGTCGAGTCAAAGAGCTTCAGGAGAAGCTGGAGCAGGAGATCACTGAGCTGAAGAGGGAAGACGCTGAGCTGAAGAAGCTCTCACACACAAGGATCACAGCCAGTTTCTACCAACTACCCCTCACTGTCACCACTCAGCCAATCAGCATCCAGCATCCATATCCGTCCTCTGAGCTGCTTTGAGGACGTGACAGCCCGGCCGTGTCAGAAGTCAGAGATAAACTACAGGACGTCCTGAGAGAGGTGGACAAACGTCTCACTGACAGGGACTGAAGTGGACGTTTTACCTGCCACAACCAGAGCGCAAGACCAGAGCTGGATTCTTAAAATATTCACGTGACATCACACTGGATCCAAACACAGTAAACACACAGCTGTTATTATCTGGGGGAACAGGAAAGCAACATTCACGTTTCAACAACAGTCTTATTCTAGTCACCCAGACAGATTCACTGGCTGGGTTCAGGTCCTGAGTAGAGAGTCTGACTGGACGTTGTTACTGGGAGGTGGAGGAGAGGAGGAGTTTCTGTAGCAGGCCGCATACAAGAATATCAGCAGAGCAGGGGGTCGGAGGAATGTAGATTTGGGCAACGAATGACAAATCTTGGGCGTTATATTGTAACAACAACAAATATATATTTTGGTCCAACAAAGTCCAAACTCCCGTCTCAGGTCCTGGGTCCTCCAGAGTAGAGGATGTACCTGGATCACAGTGCAGGTATTCTGTCCTTCTACAGCGTCTCTGAAACCATGACTCTCCTCCACAGAGTCCAGACCACATTCACTCCAGCCCCTCTTTGCTGGTCTTGGGGTTTTATGGTTGGTCTGATGGAGACTCTGCTGAGTTGTGTAAACTGAAATAGACAGAAGTCATTTAAGGGTTAAATTCTGTCATTCTGAGACATTTATTTATTTAAAAAGAGGAAAACTTCTCTAAATTGCAGCTTGTTAAATGAGAATATTTTCTGGTTCCTTCACTCCCTCGAGGCTTTTCTGCATTTTGATGCGCTTTTTTAATTTTTTGACCCATTCAAGTCTTTTTGTTGATGCTTTTTGATACATTTTCAGTGTTTATTTTACGGTGGTTTTTATTGAAAGATTTTTGATGAACACACACACAACAACACACACACACCCCCCCCCCCCCCCGCGGGCCCCGGGGGGGGGCTCGCTAAAAAAAAAAAAATTTTAAAAAAAAAAAAAAAAAAAAAAAAAAAAAAAAATTACACACACAAGACCAAACACACAAAACTCTTTCCACACACACACACACACACACACACACTCAACAAACACACACGTGGACAAACATGTACACCGGACGCACACTGAACACACACACACATGGACACACACACCGCAGGACACGACACCACCCGGACACACACGGTTACACACTGACACACACACACACATGGAAACAAAACGCGGACACACCGGACACACATGGACACACATGTACACACACGGACACACACTGTACACACATACAAACTCACACACACACACAAACACACTCTGCTGAGTTGTGTAAACTGAAATAGTCAGAAGTCATTTAAGGTTAAATTCTGTGTTTTAACTCTTAAATAATATAATAATTATTTAGTCTCCATGTTTGTAGCTGAGAGATGATTGTTGTCTTTTTCATTTGTTTAACGTTTTTGTTGCTTTTCTTACTTTTTGCTTTTATAAAAAACATGTCACTTTCTTCAATATCTATCTGCTTTTCTAAACGTTTTTTGTACATTTCTTTGACGTCTTTGTTTGCATGTATTGACCGTTTTAGAAGTGATAGAGATGATTTCTGTGTGTTGATGAAAACCATCGGGGAGCCCCAGAAGCTCTCAATGTGCTCAGTTGAGATCTGTTATTTTACCTTTGATTGTTGAAACAAGGACGATATGTTAAAAAGATCTTTACCGAGATGATCTGGAGATATTAGCTGTTTGTTATTCATGTATTTCTCCCGGTTATGTATCTGCGGGACAGGGAAGATGTCTGTTAAATACGCCGTGTCTTAATAGTGTATATAAGGGTGTTTAGGTTGTATGTTAATATAGACAAGTCGAAGAAAATCTTTCAAGGTGGCAGAAATGCTTCAGGACATTGTATTTCTGAATATATCTGATATGTTTGGCATTTTATCTCATACATTTTGTCACCACTATAGAAATAAATACTTTTAAATCCAAAAACATCATTCTTGTGACTTGATAATCCCTCTGGAGTGACTTGTAAGACCTGTTGCAGATACTAGGCAGTAACATACGAAAGGTTTTCAGGCTCCAACTGTGTGGGACCCCTCAAGCATAAAAAGAAGGGTTGTTTGGTGGCCATTTAAATATTCATTAAGTATGGCAACCAAACGTGAACAACTGGAAAACTTGCTTGTAAATTCTAATATAGATTTTATTTATTTACTTTTAGTGTGTATAGAGCCAGCATATCTCCACCAGACTCCATGTAAATAATCAGGAGGAATGGGCAAAAATGTCAGTCTCGATGTGCAAAACTGATAGAGACATACCCCAAAGCGACTTACAGCTGTAATCGCAGCAAAAGGTGGCGCTACAAAGTATTAACTTAAGGGGGCTGAATAATTTTGCACCCAATATTTCAGTTTTTTATTTGTTTAAAAGGTTTGAAATATCCAATAAATTTCGTTCCACTTCATGATTGTGTCCCACTTGTTGTTGATTCTTCACAAAAATTACAGTTTTATATCTTTATGTTTGAGGCCTGAAATGTGGCAAAAGGTCGAAAAGTTCAAAAGAGCGAATACTTTCCAAGGCACTGTATATATATATATACACACACACACACACACACACACACAGAGAGACACACAGACACACACACACACACACACACAGACTTACACACAGACACACACAGACATACACACAGAGACACACACACACACACACAGAACCACACACACACAGAGACACAGACACACACACACGCCACACACACACTCACACAGAGACACACACACACACACACACAGAGACACACACACACACAGAGACACACACACACATACACACACATACACAGACACACACACACACACACAACACACACACACACACACACAGACAGAAACACACACAGACAAACACACACACAGACACACATATTTTAAATTTCTTTTTTGATTTTTTTTTCACTTTCGATTTTTTTTGGAAATTTATTTTAAGGCGTTTTTAAATAATTTAATTTCTTTTTTCTTTTTTTGTTAATAAAGTTGTATCCTCCCTCAGGCTCTCCCTGTACCTGTTGTTAATAAAGTTGTATCCTGTCTCTCAGGCTCCCTGTACCTGTTGTTAATAAAGTTGTATCCTGTCTCTCAGGCTCCCCTGTACCTGTTGTTAATAAAGTTTTATCCTGTCTCTCAGGCTCCCCTGTACCTGTTGTTACAGTTTTTCGATCTGCAACGACAGTGGCAGCACAACTGGAGTCACATGTGCAGAACTCAAACTCCAGTCTGCACAGCAGCAGTTCATGTGGACCAAACTTCTAGTTCGTTTTCATCCGCTTGGAACACAGTTTTCAAAACTCTACACACTTATCCCATGACTTTAACCACAACGTACAGCACACCGTAGTTTACAGCACTTTGTTCAAATGCTAACACACTGCTGTCAAAACTGTTAACCACACATTCAAAACAGAATAGATTTCAGTCTGGTGCCTATCACACACTGCTGATTGCAATTTAAGCTGAAAGCTAAAATTAAAAATTTAAAAAGAAAAAACACAATATCTTTACAATAGTAAAACTGAGTTCTTACTGTTTTTCAGAAAGTAATGGAGGTGAAAGCAATAGAAACACCACATTCATTAGTATTTAGAGATGATGCAGACATCCAATGTGGTGAAGAGAACTTGCCACATGATGCTGGAGAGAGGCAGGATTAGTCACACTATTCGTTGGTACTGTTATGTACCTTTAGTTTTTTTTTCCCCAGTAATTCCATAAATTACTAGAGACAAAATACTTTATTGAAGAAAACTGCTGATTTTCATTCCTTCTTGTTTACCTTATGTAAAACTGGTATGTTATACAATCTATATTTTTTCCTTAAATAAACTGTTGAGTAGTGTCAAGTCACTCCAAATTGTTCAAACTGTAAAGATGAAAAAGTTTGTAATTTTATGTATTGGTGTTTGATGCTAGTGTTTTTACCCTCAGTGTGTTCTGAGTGACAGTGTGTGTTATCTCAGTGAGGCCTGTGCATACTGTTTTTGAGATGTGTGTTAAGAGTTGTGTTGCTTTGAATGAGTTTTGCAGGTGATGTGAACTGTTTAGCTCAGGTGACTGTAGGTAGTGCAGACTGGAGTTAGAGTTCTGCACATGTGACTCCTGTTGTGCCCACTGTCATTTAGCAATCGGAAAAAACTGTAATAAAGTTTTATCCTGTCTCTCAGGGTCCACCACGTACCTGTTGTTAATAAAGTTTTATCCTGTCTCTCAGGGTCCACCTGTACCTGTTGTTAATAAAGTTTTATCCTGTGTCTCAGCGCCACCTGTACCTGTCCCTGTTGTTAATAAAGTTGTATCCTGTCTCCCAGGGCCACCTGTACCTGTCCCTGTTGTTAATAAAGTTTTTATCCTGTCTCCCAGGGCCACCTGTACCTGTTGTTAATAAAGTTTTTATCCTGTCTCCCAGGGCCACCTGTACCTGTTGTTAATAAAGTCCTGTTGTTAATAAAGTTGTATCCTGTCTCTCAGGGCCACCTGTACCTGTTGTTAATAAAGTCCTGTTGTTAATAAAGTTGTGTGTGTTCCAGGGCCACCTGTACCTGCTGGTGACCGACCAGGGCTTCCTGCAGGAGGACAGTCTGGTCTGGGAGTCTCTTCACAACGTCGAGGGAGACGGGAACTTCTGCGACTCCGACTTCAGGCTGTGTCATCCTCCGCAGAGAGCGCCGCCGAACGCCACCGCCGCCGCCAGCCTGGCGCCCAGCGCCCAGGACCAGCAGAGACAGATCGACCAGGTGAGACAGGTCGACCAGGTGAGACAGGTCGACCAGGTGAGACAGGTCGACCAGGTGAGACAGGTCGACCAGGTGAGACACGGACTAATTAATGGAAACACGTTGCATTTATTGGACTTAAAAAATACGGTTAAAAGTGTGGACCCTACACACCAGACTCCATGTAAATAATCAGGACTTTTAGCGTGTATAGAGCCAGCATATCTCCACCAGACTCCATGTAAATAATCAGGACTTTTAGCGTGTATAGAGCCAGCATATCTCCACCAGACTCCATGTAAATAATCAGGACTTTTAGCGTGTATAGAGCCAGCATATCTCCACCAGACTCCATGTAAATAATCAGGACTTTTAGCGTGTATAGAGCCAGCATATCTCCACCAGACTCCATGTAAATAATCAGGACTTTTAGCGTGTATAGAACCAGCATATCTCCACCAGACTCCATGTAAATAATCAGGACTTTTAGCGTGTATAGAGCCAGCATATCTCCACCAGACTCCATGTAAATAATCAGAACTTTTAGCGTGTATAGAGCCAGCATATCTCCACATGTAAATGGGTGAATTAAGGGTCTATTTCAACCAAACCAGAGTGGTGATTGTTGGAACAGTGGAAAGATGAACCAAGACGGCTTTTGGTAGTTTTATTTAGTTTCTGTCCACTTTGAATGAAGTGTGTTTTACACACAAACACAAACAGATGCACACACAACACACACACAGACAGACACACAGACAGACAGACAGACAGACAGACACACACAGACAGACAGACACACACACACAGAGACACACAGACACACAGTTCAGTTCCGACCTGCGGTCCTTAGCTGCATGTTATTCCCCCCTCTCTCTCACATTCATGTCCATGCTGTCCTTTCCAAAATAAAAGCCTAAAAATGACATGAATCTTAAAATAAAGAAATTAAGATTTCCAAAGAAAGAAAGCAGCTGGCTGTCGATGACTCGAGCCTCGTGACTGATGACTCTGTGATTGGTCCCTCTCTGTGTTGGCGTTATATAGGACTACCTGGTGGCGGTGTCCCTGCAGCAGCAGCAGAGCGGGGCCCCTCAGCGACCTGGAGTTGGCCGACAGCTCCAACAGGAAGAATACCAGCAACAGCAACAGCAACCACAGCAACAACAGGGATCGCCTGCTGCAGCAACGCAGGTACAGGTGTATCTGAAGTCTCTTTTATATAGTCCTTAGTGGTCCCCTAATACTGTATCTGAAGTCTCTTTTATATAGACCTTAGTGGTCCCCTAATACTGTATCTGAAGTCTCTTTTATATAGACCTTAGTGGTCCCCTAATACTGTATCTGAAGTCTATTTTATATAGACCTTAGTGGTCCCCTAATACTGTATCTGAAGTCTCTTTTATATAGACCTTAGTGGTCCCCTAATACTGTATCTGAAGTCTCTTTTATATAGACCTTAGTGGTCCCCTAATACTGTATCTGAAGTCTCTTTTATATAGGCCTTAGTGGTCCCCTAATACTGTATCTGAAGTCTCTTTTATATAGGCCTTAGTGGTCCCCTAATACTGTATCTGAAGTCTCTTTTATATAGACCTTAGTGGTCCCCTAATACTGTATCTGAAGTCTCTCTTATATAGACCTTAGTGGTCCCCTAATACTGTATCTGAAGTAGGGTTGGGTATCGTTTGGTTTTTTTTCGATTCCGGTGCTAAATCGATACTTTTAAAACGGTGCCGGTGCCTCAACCGGTACTTTTCAATAAAGTTTAAAAAAAAAAGAAGAAGAAAAAAATAAGGGTAGTAAACAACAGTCAGTAACTTGTTTATTGCTAAGGCCATGGTCAAAATTAAAGATTTAATAATAATGTAATAACTATAACAATAACAATAACTTATTTCACCAGTATATTGCTGTTGAACCCCAGATGGGAAAAAGGGTATTTTACAATTACTGTGAATGCACCACGAGGCTACCTGTTTTAAGTGAGTGCAACCGTCTGTGTTGTTTAATTCGACAACGGCAGCTGCAAGTGAAAGCACCGTCTTGTGTTGTTTAATTCCGCCTTATAAACATATATACGTACTACTACAATTACAGTATACTACTGTATATCTATGAATTCGACAACGGCGCAGCTGCTCGCGCTGCAGAGCAGACTGTTACATCCTGCTGTTGAAGTCCTCCACAGTGAAATACAGTCACACTTTACACTGTTTAACGTTAGCGGTTAGCATTTTACCGGTGTTTAATCCAGCTGATAGCTAAAGGTAGGCTAACGTTACATGCTGTCAGGTGTGGTGAAAAGTCAAGAACCGAAATGAGGCAACCGAAACTTTCGTTCTTATTTGGTCTCGTTACTACCGTTTACGCCGGCACCGGTTCCTTATTGGCACCGGAGTTCGTACCCAACCCTAACTCTGAAGTCTCTTTTATATAGACCTTAGTGGTCCCCTAATACTGTATCTGAAGTCTCTTTTATATAGGCCTTAGTGGTCCCCTAGTACTGTATCTGAAGTCTCTTTTATATAGACCTTAGTGGTCCCCTAATACTGTATCTGAAGTCTCTTTTATATAGACCTTAGTGGTCCCCTAATACTGTATCTGAAATCTATTTTATATAGGCCTTAGTGGTCCCCTAATACTGTATCTGAAGTCTCTTTATATAGACCTTAGTGGTCCCCTAATACTGTATCTGAAGTCTCTTTTATATAGTCCTTAGTGGTCCCCTAATACTGTATCCAAAGTCTCTTTTATATAGACCTTAGTGGTCCCCTAATTCTGTATCTGAAGTCTCTTTTATATAGACCTTAGTGGTCCCCCAATACTGTATCTGAAGTCTCTTTTATATAGACCTTAGTGGTCCCCTAATACTGTATCTGAAGTCTCTTTTATATAGGCCTTAGTGGTCCCCTAATAATAAAATAATAAAAATACCCCCCCCCAGATATTAAAAAGTTTAAATATTTGAAAAAAGGCGACACAAACCTCGCAAGAATCGAACGAAACTTAGAAATCAGCGACACCAAAAAGACTTGAAAATAAGGACCTAAACAACAACGTATAAATAGTTTTTTCCTAAAAATCTTCCGACTTTATTGCTTTAAATAAACTGACCATTTGACAGCGAGTAACGCGATTAAACAGAAATGATCCGTGATCAGACTCGGGCGATTAAAGCGCCGCGCAAATATTCCCTTCTCTTCGATGTGAACGAGCCCAAAGCTCCTGTTGTGTTGTTGTTTGTGTAGTTGTTGTCATGGTGATGATGATGATGATGTCGTTGTTGTTGTGTTTGCAGGTCAGAGGTCAGGGTCACAGCAGGGCGCGCCGCAGAGAAGGAGAAGGACTTCGGACTGTGTCGTCCTATAGACTCCTTTTATTATCATTGTAATCTATTGAGACCACGACACACACACACATATATACACACACACACAGATATACAGACACACACACACACAGACACAGACACACACACAGACAGACAGATACATACACAACAGACAGACATACAGAGACACACACACACACACCAACACACACAACACGCACAAACACACACACACACACACACACACGCACTGACACACTGACACACACACACACACACACGCACAGACACGCACACACAGCACAGACACACAGACACACTACAGACACATACAGAACACACAAACAACACAGACAACACACACACCCACACACACACACACACACACACCCAGCTCGATGCCAAACCCCAGTGCTTTCTTTGATAAACAGTTTATCTCAGACGTGATTCCGAGTTTTTGAAAGTTTGTAAGAAATGTGAGAATGTCCCACAGAGTCTGGTGGATCACACACACACACACAGTACACACACACACACACACAGACACACACACAGACACACACACACACAGACACACACAGGTACCGCTGTCTGATGAGAAGGTCTACCAGTCGAACAAACAGCTTTATTAACGGCCAATAATTAATAATTCTCTAAAGCTTAAGTGGTCCCAAATCATCCTTTTTTACCAAGAATAACTTTTCGGTGGACAGGCTGTGAGAAACTGACGAGTTAAGAGCTGAGAAATAATCCCAAATGATGCAGAATTAAGCAGAATTATCCACAAAAGTTTGTCTGTATTTGTGACTGACCTATAAAGCATTAGGGGATATTTACTGGCTGTTAATATAGAGCTGATGGCGATGGTATCTCATATATCTATGAAGGGAAACTGTTGGAAATTCCGTTAACTTAAATCTGTATTTTATGTAAAATCTCTCTTTCTGATTGGACCAGTTTCTCCAGTAAAGGTCCGACCGGTTCTCACTCCGAACTCGTTAAGATACGGACGCCAGTGTCTCGGCGCCGGATAGGACGCCAAAATCCACTTTTTTCCAAGGTGGGCCCGACAAAATGACGTAATAATCCGACAAAGTAGCTCATCCAATCAGATCGCGCGTTGAGGTCAACGCTGCTGCCGGTTCTGCCGTTGTTTACCTTTTCTTCTTCTTCTTCTAGTCCCGTAGAAAGAGCAGCGTCGGTAGCCTTTGCTCATTAGCCTCCTCTGGTCAGGAGAAGAATGCAGCTGGTGTCAGGCGCGCCCACCAGCACGGTATAAACAGTCACAGAGATTTCATGCGAACACGACAACTTATCGGGACTTTGTCTTATTCACAGTAACCCCCAGAGTTAGATAAGTCCATACACACCCTTCTCATCTCAGTGCGTGCTGTAAAGCTGTCTGATGTCGCCAGTGGCAGCAGCCAATCACAGAACAGACAGGTGACTGGTTCCAGTAATCCTACTGCTCCCAATAAGTGACAAAATAACACCAGCATGTTCCTATTTACATGTTGTGATTTGTAGAGTCACAGAGTGTACAAAAAACAACGTAACATGAGACACAGCCATCTTCTAACCAGTAAACAAACCGGGAACTATATTCACAGGCGGAAGAATATAGTACTTAGGCGAAGTGATTTGCTTTGCAGCAAGCCTGTCTGAGAATATATGTAGAGTCTTTTAACAACTCCTACATTAGCGATATGGTGGGATCAGGGGAGAACTTGCTCGGACGCGTGTTCTACGTGCCAATAATCAATGTCCACAATTTGTCTGCGTTTTCGGTGCTGTGACCCGTTTATTTTCAGTATAACGGCCTGCTTACCGTCGCACAAGCATAGAGTCCATTTCATTTCTGGTTTAGTTTCCTTGTGAAACAACTGACACACTGCCCAAACTGACACAACTGACACGGTAAAAAGTAGGGCTGCTCCCTCTTGGTGGATTAGTCGACTAATCAGTGGTTTTGGTCTTTAGTCAACTTAGATTTCTTTAGTCCATTAGTCATGTTTGATGCTGTTTTTCATGCTGAATGACTTATTTCCAATAAACGTACGAGCACATCTCTGGTAAACACAAGAATTAAAGTGGTGCTTTTTAGCAGGACTCTTTGTGGAGAAACTCAGATTTACAGATCTGTCGATTAAATCAACTAATCGATTAGTCGATATGATTGAATGAGTGTTAGTCGACTAAGAAGTTCTTCAGTCGAGCACAGCCCTAGTGAAAAGCTGTCTGCTTTCCCCGTTTTCCACACACCTGTGTACCTGTGGCTGATGAGCTTTATGCCTTCCCAAAGACCATGCTCCACGCAGTGCTCAAACATAAAACTGCACCTTGACATAACCAACATGGAAGCATATACAAACAAAGTGGTGAAATGGCTCCAACAATATAGTTCCCGGTTTGTTTACTGGTTAGAAGATGGCTGTGTCTCATGTTACGTTGTTTTTTGTACACGCTGTGACTCTACAAATCACAACATGTGTTTTTAAAGCGTTATTTTGGCACTTTTGTCACTTATTCGGAGCAGTAGGATTACTGGAACCATTCACCTGCAGGTTCTGTGCTAGGATTTGATTGATTGATTGATTGATTGATTGATTGATTGATTGATTGATTGATTAGACAGTAACAGAAATAAATGCATAACAGGATGCCAACACAGTGACATTGTACATTTATCAGAACTGTCGAGGATAACACAAGAAAGTTACAAACTTATTTCGATTGTGGTCCTCGTTATAGTCTGACAAAGATGTCCAGGCAAGCTACAGATGACTAAAAGGTACCTTATGTACACTCAACCACATCCAAATACAAATATATATACACTGTAATAATAAATATTCAATATTCATTTAAGACTGCATAAAAGATTGAATCTAATTAGCATTTAACAACCATTCACCACATGCTCGATTAAAACAACCATCTGACTGGCTTAACTTAATCTCTAGGCTAAGCTACCGGTGGGTGCGTCATACTTGTACGTCTACTACTTGTCTAACTCTGGGGGTTACGGTGAATAAGCTAAAGTCCCAATAAGTTGGTGTGTTCCTTTTAAGATGACGTTGTATGAAGAGAGACAATGGGAAAGAGTAGTAGGACAGCCCGAAATTCCTTTCCTGGCGTATTGCGTCTCATCTCTTCGGTGTGTTCTGAGGAACTTTTTGGACCAACTCGGGGAGACCGATCAGCCCGACTGACCTTTTCTAGCAGACGGTCGGCCATCTGGTCACTGCCAACTTCCACTGCTTCGATATCAGTCGGGTCGAAATTTTACAGGCCTATCCTTTCCTAACATTGACTTTTGTCATTTCTGGCCTATCCTTTCCATATTCCCACATTTCAAAACAAGGGCCTATGTTCCCACATTTCAAAATAAGGGCCTATGTTCCCAAATTTCAAAATAAGGGCCTATGTTCCCACATTTCCTTTTGTATCAGATTTTATCCCCCCTATCTCCCAATTTGGTAGCCAATTACACCCAACCTATTATCCAGTAGCAATGGACTACAGATGGAATGTAACCCTAACCCTAACATAGGGCCTAATTTTAAGAAAAATCTTAGAAATGTGGGAACATAGGGCTGTGGGAACATAGGGCTGACCCCCCTTTCCTAACTTAGACTTTTGTCATTTCTGGCCTATCCTTTCCAAATGTTTCACTAAGTCAGAACTAATTTTCTCGTAAATCTGAATCTGATAATTGATCATTTTGGTATAGTCAAACAGTCTTATATTTATGACCTAAGACATTTTTTTTGACATTTTAGATTTATGACTTCTTGACTCAACTCATAATTAGAATATATGTTGTATAGATACATATATATATATATATATATATATATATATATATATATATATATATATATATATATATATATCTCATACATACATACATGTTATTTATATGTTATGTTATTTATATATATATTTATATATATTTACATATATCTATATATATACTTATATATATCTATATATATAGATATATATATCATACATACAGTACAGTACATACAGTACATTCAGTACAGTATTTATATATATATATATATATAACATACTGTACTGTATGTATGATATATATATATATATATATATATAATACATATATCAATATACTGAACTGTATATATGACATCTATATACACAGTATGTATATGTATGTATGTGTATATATATATATATATATATATATATATATATATATATATATATATATACACACACATAAAACACACACACACACACACACACACAAAACATTTAATTTTGTCTTTTCTGGGCTTCGTCATACGTTTTCAATATCTGCTTGGGGAACAGATCACTGGTCCATCGGGACATAAACAAGATCGAACCGAAAGCACCTTTTGGATAAAACTCTGCTGTAACTCAGATATTTAACAAACTGTTCTAACTCTCGCGTGTTTTGGGTCACGCCGGTACTTCCTGCTGTCGCTCCGGTGTTTTAAACGCGTGTTCGACTGCTGCCACGCTTTCTTTAAAGCTTTGTATTTAATTTGTCATGATGTCAAATTATCAATAAAAATAAAACCCAAAACTGGTGTCGACTCATTTGTTGGCTGCTGATTATTAAAGTGCTCATATTATGCTCATTTTCAGGTTCATAATTGTATTTAGAGGTTATATCAGAATAGGTTTACATGGTTTAATTATCCAAAAACACCATATTGTTGTTGTACTGCACATTGCTGCAGCTACTCTTTTCCCCCTGTGTTGAGCTCTCTGTTTTAGCAACAGAGTGAGACATCTCAACTTCTGTAACATCTTTGTTGGGAGTTGCACATGCTCAGTAGCTAGGTAAGGACTACTAGCCAGTCAGAAGCAGAGTATGAGGGTGTGCCGTGCCCTGACAGTAGCTAGGTAAGGACTACTAGCCAGTCAGAAGCAGAGTATGAGGGCCTGCCCTGACAGTACCTAGGTAAGGACTACTAGCCAGTCAGAAGCAGAGTATGAGGGCGTGCCCTGACAGTAGCTAGGTAAGGACTACATGAGCTAGCTAGCTGTTTCTCTAACTTCAGTCAGTACAGGACAGGATTAGCCGGGAGACTTCTTCTAAACGAGGACACACTTCACACTTAGCGTGGAATTCCTGCAGAACAGGGACATGGAAGTAGTTCTTTTGGAAAATATTGAAAAATTTGGTTTTTTTTAGTGGTTTCCCCCATTCAGAACGAGCTAGCATGCTTGCGCAAGCATGCTATGGTTAGCCAGCTCGTTTCAGCTAGTGCCGTAGAAAGCCGTGCAGATGTTGATCAGCTCACCCGGAGACTGAAGGCAGGACACATTCAGAAACCGTATCTCACTGAGAACACCATGGATGGTTGTTTTTCAAAGTGTGTAATAGTATAGTATGTCAAAACAAATTCATAAAAAAGTCAGAGTATAGGATGTCAAAAAAAGTGATAAAGAAGTCATAGTATAGAATTGGGATATACTATATCTTTCCCTGTCATACTAATGGATGTATGGGCATTGCAACACACCCAGTCTCTCTCTCAAAGCGCTCCTCTTCCAGGAATGAACAGAGCTTGATAACCCCTCCCTCCTCTTCCTCTCAAACACAGCCAGCTCCACTCTGTGATCATATTCCCTTGTTCTCTCCCTTTCAGAGCTACAGTTTGCAGATGGGTGTAACCAACATGCTGGGGCAAGTACAACAGCGTATCACATGCTGTTATTACATCAGAGCTCAGACTAATTTCACTTCTCAGGAAGTGAGACAAGACAGTCAGACAGTCGTTGTCACTGAGCGAGAGGTGAAATGGCGCAGAAAGGAGTACAGCTGGACCGGGAAACCTTCTCTTGTTCCATCTGTCTGGATCTACTGAAGGATCCGGTGACTATTCCCTGTGGACACAGCTACTGCATGAACTGTATTAAAGGCTTCTGGGATGAAGGGGATGAGAAGGTAATGTACAGCTGCCCTCAGTGCAGGCAGAGCTTCACACCGAGGCCTGTCCTGCTGAAAAACACCATGTTAGCAGCTTTAGTGGAGGAGCTGAAGAAGACTGGACTCCAAGCTGCTCCTGCTGATCACTGCTATGCTGGAGCTGAAGATGTGGCCTGTGATTTCTGCACTGGGAGAAAATTCAAAGCCATCAAATCCTGCCTGGTGTGTCTGATCTCTTATTGTGAGAAGCATCTTCAGCCTCATTACGATGTAGCTAAGTTAACGAAACACAAGCTGGTGGAGCCGTCCATGAAGCTCCAGGAGAACGTCTGCTCTCGTCATGATGAGGTAATGAAGATGTTCTGCCGCACTGATCAGCAGCTTATCTGTTATCTCTGCTCTGTGGAAGAACATAAAGGCCACGACACAGTCTCAGCTGCAGCAGAAAGGACTGAGAGGCAGAAAAAGCTCGGGGGGAGTCGACAGACCATCCAGCAGAGAATCCAGGACAGAGAGAAAGATGTGAAGCTGCTTCAACAGCAGGCGGAGGCCATCGATCGCGCCGCCGATAAAGCAGTGGAGGACAGCGAGAAGATCTTCACCGAGCTGATCCGTCTCCTGGAGAAAAGAAGCTCTGATGTGAAGCAGCAGGTCAGATCCCAGCAGAAAAGGGAAGAGAGTCGAGTCAAAGAGCTTCAGGAGAAGCTGGAGCAGGAGATCACTGAGCTGAAGAGGGAAGACGCTGAGCTGAAGAAGTTCTCACACACAGAGGATCACAACCAGTTTCTACACAACTACCCCTCACTGTCACCACTCAGCCAATCAGCATCCAGCATCCATATCCGTCCTCTGAGCTGCTTTGAGGACGTGACAGCGGCCGTGTCAGAAGTCAGAGATAAACTACAGGACGTCCTGAGAGAGGAGTGGACAAACGTCTCACTGACAGGGACTGAAGTGGACGTTTTACTGCCACAACCAGAGCCCAAGACCAGAGCTGGATTCTTAAAATATTCACGTGAAATCACACTGGATCCAAACACAGTAAACACACAGCTGTTATTATCTGAGGGGAACAGGAAAGCAACGTTAATGAGTCAACAACAGACCTATTCTAGTCACCCAGACAGATTCACTAACATGTGGCAGGTCCTGAGTAGAGACAGTCTGACTGGACGTTGTTACTGGGAGGTGGAGAGGAGAGGAGGAGTTTATGTAGCAGTCGCATACAAGAATATCAGTAGAGCAGGGGGGTCGGAGGAATGTGGATTTGGACAAAATAACAAATCTTGGGCGTTGGGTGGATCAACAACAAATATACATTTTGGTCCAACAATGTCCAAACTCCTGTCTCAGGTCCTGAGTCCTCCAGAGTAGGAGTGTACCTGGATCACAGTGCAGGTATTCTGTCCTTCTACCGTGCCTCTCTGAAACCATGACTCTCCTCCACAGAGTCCAGACCACATTCACTCAGCCCTCTTTGCTGGACTTTGGGTTTGTGGAGGCTCTGCTGAGTTTTGTAAACTGAAATAGACAGAAGTCATTTAAGGGTTAAATTCTGTCATTCTGAGTCATTTTTTTTATTTTAACAAAAGGAAAACTTCTCTAAATTGCATCTTGTTAAATGTGAATATTTTCTGGTTCCTTCACTCCTCGAGGCTTTTTTCTGCATTTCGATGCTTTTTTAATTTTTTGTAAAATTTTGTTGATGCTTTTTGAAACATTTTCAATGTTTTTTTTACGGTGGTTTTTATTGAAAGCTTTTTGGCTTTTTTTTTTCTACAACCCCCCACCCACCCCCACCCCCCCCCACCTCCACACCCCCCCCCACCCACACCACACACACCCACACACACACACACACACACCCCCCACACAAACATCAATGTCTCATAACACACACACACACACACACACACTCTATCACTCACACACACACAAACACACACACACACTCTCTCAAACACACACAAACACACACACACATACACACACAAACACTCTCACACACACACACGTGGACACATACATACACACACGGACACACTCTCTCACATACACACACACACACACACACGGACACACACTGACACACACAGACACAATGACACACACACACACTCTCAAACACACACACTCTCTGCTGAGTTGTGTAAACTGAAATAGTCAGAAGTCATTTAACGGTTAAATTCAGTGTTTTAACTCTTTGACTTATTTAGTCTCCATGTTTGTAGCTGAGAGATAATTGTTGTGACTTTTCTATTTTCGACATTTTTCATGTGTTTACACATTTTTGTTGCTTCTTCTTATTTATTTTGTTGCTTTTATTAAACTTTTTTGTCACTTTCTTCGACATTTATTTGCTTTTCCAAACGTTTGTGTTTTTAGCGTGTTCTTCAGCGCCCTGTCCCGCGTGACACGTTTACAAAACCCAACCCATCAAAATGTGTCCAGATACCACGCCACTTGGCGTTAGAAAGTGGGCGTGTATGTTTAGGTGAAGTCATGATGTCATGTTGGTAGTTTCTCTTCCACTGCATGGCTCTGAAGAGAGAAAGCACCAGACCTCCTTTATCCTGCACACTTTGTTCTCTTTGGGGACATTTTGTAAAGAAATCTAGATTCACTTTTATTTGTTTTGGTGGACCAAAATGTTGTTATCATAATCATAATCAATAAGTCATTCTTCTCTTTTACATAGCTGAGATTCTGGTTCTGTGTGGATTAAGTGAATGTGTTGATGAAATCATTGAACAAGAGTCTTTGAACAGACTTTACTGATGGGATGTGGGAACAAACTGAAGCTTTACCTGATGAATAAACTAACATGAACAAAGTCTTTTCTTCCTGTCTTCATTCCAGGGTTTTTATACAAAGCTGACGGAGGAAATGTGAAACTGATGTAATGGCACATTTACATTTAAGCATGCTTCTTTATATATTTTTGTCTTATTTCTGTTTAGGTTTCTCACACAATGCTGAAAGGGAGTTTATCTCATTCCCACATGTAGATTCTGATTCTATCTAAGTGAGAATCACAAAGTCTGGAACATAATGTGAGCACTGTTTGTCTGAACAGATAGGGGCTACAAGGTCACCCTAAAACTATCTCTCCTGATACATTTAGTTTTCCCTGGGTAGTTGAGACCATTTCACTGTTTAACTTTCTAAATCCACTCCTGCTGCAAATATAAACTTCCACAACAGCTGTCCTTTTGCCCTTCAGTCCTTGAATAGGCCTTTGTCAAGTTTGGGTAAAGAGGCAAAGTGTGACCCATACATAACTTATATACAGTAGTGGATCCATCCAGCCAGCACTGAGAGAGTTTGTTATAATCAAATGTTATTTAGCTCCATGTTTATAAATGATTCTTTCCTTTTTAAATAGTTTAAAATAAGAAATAACGTCAATAACTATGTCTTTGCATTGTTGAAATAAAGATTTTTCCAATCAACAGTGTTACATTGTGTTCCTGAAAGCCCCTAAATGATATGAGAAGGTGCTGACTGTAAAGACAAGCCTTGTTCAGCTGTAGCCAGTCTGCCACCTGCTGCCAGAAACATGCAACAACGGGGCAATGGCAAAATAAAAGCCTTATGTCTTCCACTTCCTTAGCACACAAGCTACATACATCACTATCAGCTGTTAGCTTCAGCATTTCATTTCATATCTTGTAAATATGTGTGTGTGTGTGAGTGTGTGTGTGTGTGTGTGTGTGTGTGTGTGTGTGTGTGTGTGTGTGTGTGTGTGTGTGTGTGTGTGTGTGTGTGTGTGTGTGTGTGTGTGTGTGTGTGTGTGTGTGTGTGTGTGTGTGTGTTTGTTTGTGAGTTTGTGTCTGTGTGTTTGTAAGTGTGTGTAAGTGTGTGTGTGTGTGTGTGTGTTTGTAAGTGTGTCATCAAAACTATGAATGAACACATATGGAATTATATACTTAACAAAAATGTGTGAAATAACTGAAAACATGTCTTATATTTTAGATTCTTCAAAGTAGCCACCCTTTGCTTTTTTTATTAATAAGGGAAAACATTCCACAAATTAAAATATAAGACATGTTTTCAGTTATTTCACACTTTTTTGTTAAGTATATAATTCCATATGTGTTCATTAATAGTTGTGATGCCTTCAGTGAGAATCTACAATGTAAATAGTCATGAAAATAAAGAAACACATTGTGTGTCCAAACTTTTGGGTGTACTTTTTAACCTGAAAATATACATACAGGCCAAAAGTTTGGACACACCTTCTCATTCAATGTGTTTCTTTATTTTCATGACTATTTACATTGTAGATTCTCACTGAAGGCATCAAAACTATGAATGAACATATTCTGTTGAAATATCACAGATTCATGCCCCCCAGGTATTGATCCTGATAGCACTATACAAGTAGATGAATCTGAAAATGATTTCTGCAGGTTAACATGTGTGGTGGAAGTTTTTCATGGAGCAGCAGAATTTAGTGATATTAATGATAAAAATGAGAAACGAATAAAGACTGTTTGAGAATTAAACCAAAGTTTGGTCTTTGAGTATTTATTTACATTTGCAAATGCAGAGAAAACGGTTTCACAAGACAGAAGCACACATAGTCGTCATTCCCTTCTTCACCTTATCTGTTAAAATAAACAACTGTGAGGAGGTTCAGCAAGAAAAAGAAAATGACTCTACTAGGCAGAAAGGTCACGGTTGTCAGCTGTTTCACTTGGAGCCTTTCAGTCTGCTCATAAAGAAACATCTTGTGGAATATTAAACAATCATTAAAACAATGAGGTTAAAATAACATGTTGCCATCACAGTTCACCCTTTTGATTACAAAATAATCACAAAAAAAAAAAATTTACTTTTAAAGATTCGAACCTTATTATAGAATTAATCACATACCCAAACTTTACTTCTTAAGATTCAACCTTATGGACATTCATGTCTATTTCTTACATGTTAAATGGAAAGGTACAAAAAACTCTTTTAATAGTAGCAAGCATTCATGTCTAAACAAAAGAATAAAACAAATTAATCAATCTCACACAGTATCAGAGGCGTTGTCCAAAGCATTGTCATCATACCCAGACAGACGCAACAAGTCAGAAGACTGTTTTCTGCAGTGCCTAATACTGAATCATATCTACCATAAGAAAGAAGAACTTGTTTTCTTGATTAGGGTAACGACATAGCAAACACAATTCCAAAGACCAAAACATTATCTGCTAAAAACCCTGGACCTGAATCATCAGACCATTTGTGTAAGAGATGTGTTATATACTTAAACATTAAATTAACCTTGTGTGAAGTGTGAATATTTACTAACTTCAAATTTACCTATGCGTATGTACAGTTCAAAGTCCGTTGACAACCCATGGTTAAAACCCCAAGTACTGCAAACCCGTATGGCGAAGTCGTTCAATGCATAGGGCATGTGTCAAATTTTCCATGAAGCTGATAATTAAATTATCCCATACCATCAAATGCTTCCCTATTTTGGTTATTTCAACATAAATCAATTGTAGTGCGCTCAGTGCAATTATCAAAGCTCTCACAGAGTGAAAGTTGAGAAGAATCAGAATAAAACTGACCCCTCCTTGTCTCTAACATCATTAAGTGCTGTCAGAGCACAAATGAAATTCAGTTACTCAATGTGTGTGGTTTTACTGGAAATAGCTTATTTCTGTGAGGAAAAAGCGAACAAACATAACGAAAGTCATTATAACCTACATCACGCATACATTTCTTAACTAAGCCAAGTCATACATTAGTAGGAAATGCATCTATTAGATAAGCTTTCAAAAGTTTTAGTCAAATGTGGTGTCTGTGTGTCGTCAAAATGTGGAAGGTGAAATTACTTCAATGTAATAAAAAAAAAATCCACAAGGAACTTTTCCTAAGTTCTAAAGCACACAACAAAATGGCCTAGATCTGTGTACTTAACTTGGGTCAATATTAACAATATTACTGTTTAGGAATAATTTACTTTCTTTCATCAATAATCTATCAGTTAAGTTTGTGTGGTCATGAGGAACCACATAATGTACAAAAACCCTAATTAGCCCCAATTTAGTAGCATTCGTATGCCAAACATCCTTTTTCTCCTTGACCTGGAAAGTAGTGAACGCATCACTCGTCTTTCCCTCCATGTTCTTCACTAGTCGTTCTAGTGTGTTGGTGTATGTAAATGTTGGGAGGAATGGTTACACGTGATTTATCATACTCTTCTCTCATCAAAAATCAAATGCAAAAACCATAAATGCAATAGAAAATCATAAATGCAGTAACGAAGAAAAAACACATTACAAATTTGGCAAACCCCCCTTGTTCTTCTTGAAGGGTCCCTGTTTCAGTCCTTTCTGTCTATTCTGTGTGTATGTGTTTCAAACACTCTGCTGAGAGAGTGTGTGTTTGTCTCAGAGGAATGTCAGATGCTCCTCAAGAGAATGTGCAGTGAGTGTGTGTGTTCAGAGAGAGAGGTGGTGTGTCCTCTACAATTGTGAAGTGTATTCTGCTGTCACTGTCAGAGAATGTGCTCTGAAATGTGCTGTGGTTGTCAGAGAAGAGATCAGTATCACTGCTGTCTTCTGAAATGATTTTAAGCAGCATGCTACAATACCAGTATGGAGCTTCTGGTTTTTCCTCCTTGGAAAAACTTCTCGTTTTCCTCCTCTCTGAATGTGTTGCAAAGCAGTGAGTAAACTCCAGTTTCCCCTGTCGCTTCAGAAATGGCACATGGGTGACTCAGCAGAGAATCTGCTCATCACTTGTTGCAGGTTGTAGAAAAAAACCTGTCCTCTCCTCCACATCGGGAACCTTTTGTAGTGATGCGTGTATCCATGTGGCTCTCACTCTGCCCCGTGTGTGTCACTGGAAGGATCTCGATGGTCTCTGTCACCGTCTAGATTTGCCAATCCTTCCCGAAGTTGTTATCACCACGGAATCCCCAGGCTGGACACCTGGATTCTTACGGCCAAAAGAGCAGAAGAAAATTCTCACGCAATAACCTAACCTATCATTTCCCTTATACTGCCGTGGAAGAAATAGGTGTTTTTTATTATGGGCCTATTATGGGCCTATGTCAAAAAAAAAATCTTTAGAACAAACTTTTTTAGAGCAGATCAGAATCAACAAAACCAAAAAAAAAATTACTATTGCATCCCCTTACACTACTGTGTCAATCAGGGGGTAGATGATCCTTTTGATTACAGTTGAACTATCAATTTTGTCAATTTTGTTTTATGTGTTTTCACCTGAGCAGGTTTTTTTATGTACAATTGTTACTACCAGGGTAAAGCTATTGAAATGTAACTATTCTTGCCCGTTGGTTATTCAAGGTCTTTTAAAACCATAGCTACATTGATGTCACAACAAATGTTTCAAACGTCTTTAGAAAAATCAACCTAAAAAAATTATTTAACACTTTTTAATTTTGCTACTTTCCCTACTATTTATGAAACCCCTTATTTATCATTGCTACTACTATATCCCTCCTATTTGAGGCATGACAAAGCTCATGACTCAAAAAGAAATGTAAATAATCTGTTTAATATTATAGTCATTAACATTGTTCTAAGTTTTACAGCAAATCCTGTTTATCCGCAACAAAAGTTCAATAAATAATTTCTTTAGGGGACTTTTCACCATAGTAAAGTGTTTCAAAGTCAAAATCAACTAATTTAGTTTAGACCATTTGTGATATAGCAACTCAAAAACTCATTAGAGTACGATATTAAATGAACTGCTTTTAGGATTAAATCTCATTCCAACCTTTATTTATTCAATATAACCATTAAACTAAGACGAATTACTCAAAATACATTGTTTGTCATTTTTATCTATAGTTTACAACCCAAAGTAACACTAATTACTTATCTGATAGTTCAGATTTTTAGCCCTATAGAGCAAACTTAATCACTTATAACTTGAACATCTATTTATCCAATTTGTTACCTGTTATGGGAAACATATCACATCATATAATATTCAACAAGAATGTATATCAAAATCATTTCTTTAAACCAAAATTTCACTTGTACTACTCATGTTTGGTTTTAGCTTGTGTCTTATCTCTGTGTGGTGTGTGTATGTAGTCTCCTCCTCTGGCTGTCCTCTCTCAAAGAAAGAAGGATTCCTCCAGGGTACATATAAACACACTGTTATTCTTTCTGTAATCTATGGCATCATTAATTAAAAACTCAATGTATTCCTGAAAGGTGTGTCAAGGTGTACAGCTTACCATCACCCAGAACTATAAAACGATATTTACTGTCTTTTCTACTGGAACACTGAGGAAAGAAAAACGTTAGACGAAACAACAGAGAATGAAAACATTTAACATTCCCTGCAGAATGTTATTTTTAGCTTTGGGAGACATTAGGTGCTCGAGCACAGACCCTCTGCATTTACTGCTCGAAGGTCCTGTATAAAACAAAACTTTAACATTCATATTAAAATGATTCTTCTTTTTTATGTTATTTGAGAAAATAAGTGTACGTGCTGGAGAATGTAAACATGGAACTATAAACCCCATCCGTCAATAAAGTTAAAAACACGGTCGGATTTCTGTCGATTACTTCCTGTTTTGCGTGTACTGATGTTTCTGGGGCCTGTAGTCCAAACGCAGCTTGATGACTACAGGTCGACAATTTGTCAGTCAATCCACGTCACATTTGTGTGTTTTGCCCAGAGATAACGCTGTACCTGAGACAAAAGGTGGTGAAACATCAGTAGATAAAAATGTCGCTTTTACCGTGCAATTATGTCTGTTGTAGCCACACGTTCTCTGAATATGTGAAACACTGTGAATACAAGGCATACGCTGTTGTATGGGTTTTCTATAGTCTCCTGTCATGAAAACATGAATGTGAGCTTTTGAGTTAGAATTTCTGAAAAACTTATTTAGTTCATCAGTCAAGGTGACAGCCACTGGACATGTGTATATGGCTGTGGACAAAAGGAAAACTCAAGCCCATCTTTTGATTTGTTCAACAAAAACTTTTCCAGCGTAATCTTCATCAGGGTCAAAAAGGTGACAAAAGGAATGCATGTAATATTTGTGATTCCTTAAGCTTAGCTACTGGTGTCCCAATTTGTTTTATCGTAGTCAGGAGATTAACAGACTGACATGGTACATGTTCCATTATGATTTGTAAACAAATACGTACTTTTAGGCTGTAATAGAAATATGTCAGCCAAAGAGTGATTTTTATCAATCCGCACAACTTTAAAGGCAGTGGGCAGAAGAATAAACATTCCTAAGACCCGTGGGTGAAAGAATGACTTTGATTTGAAATAGACATTTTCAAATTTCTGCTTAATAAATTTTCAGGACACTCAGATGAAAAGAAGAAAAAAACAATGAACATTTTCCTTTCTTGTCTAGTTCAGGATCCTAAGGATCTGAATAACACCAAATCATAAGAATGGTGAACTTTTCCGAGATAACCATTCTTCTAACCATTTCTCTAAAGAAAAAATAAACTAGTTTACCAGAGAGCTTCTGATTTGAAGAACAAAGATCTTCACTAAACCCAAATTGTTGCTCCCGAATCAACTAAAAATCCTATTTTCTTCCCTTGTATAATTAACACCATGGTAGGCAATGTGTATACACATCAGATAAATACATTGAACACGTTGAGCTATTTTCCAGAAGTTGTTTCTATTCAATGTGCAGTATTTGCATCTAATTTGATCTGTCTATCGTGTAGGGTGTGGTTGTAGCGTGCAAAAAGCATGTCTTCATTGCAAGCTTGTGTATATGTACGTGTATGTCTGTATAAACTGTTTTTAGAGATCTGGCAGTCCCAGCATCGGGGGAGAGTGCAGAGCCAGTTTCATATTCACGAACGCTTCAATAGCTTTGGCAGCAAAAGTCTTACAGTGACATCAGGAACGTATACAGACATTTTAGGTGACAGGCTCAAGTAAAAATCCTAATCGTTAACACTAAACTGAAAAAGCTGCTATTCTGTTCATTTTACATGAAAACAGCACTGCAACAAAAAACTTTTCTTGAGGAATAAAAAAGCAGATGCAGCCTTTAGAGATGTACAGTAGATATTGGTTGTCAGGTTTCATACAGTCAGAGGCAGGGCTGATTACAGACGCCCTCTCAGTGAGGTCATTTTAGCCACACTGGAATTAACAAAAATGGTTACGTCAGTTGCATCATTACGAGAAATTCTCAATCAGTCAGGTGTTGAGGTTAAACCAACGTTAAAAGTGCACATTAAATCACTACCTAAACCAAATAAGTGGACATAATCATACACCAAGAATTGTTTTTCCCATGTACAGGAGAGAGGAACAGAGAATTGTTCTCTTACTGTTTGACCTGCAGCCCCAATTGACCAAATAGAATGACCAAATAATATTCAGTGTCAAATCTATAGCTCTAATAATCAAGTTATGTGAGTGGAACCCCTTTAACTTTACACTCAGTAGTAGGCATTTTCTTCTAGGTTTCAGAAGATAACATACTATAATGGTTTAACTGAATAGATTATTTTTCAGAACTTTCTAACCTATCAATTGTCCCTAATAGCAAAACAAAAACAGTGTATCAGTGCAAAGCATTTCTTCATTGCATGAAGCGAGTGTGTGTGTGTGTGTGTGTGTGTGTGTGTGTGTGTGTGTGTGTGTGTGTGTGTGTGTGTGTGTGTGTGTGTGTGTGTGTGTGTGTGTGTGTCAGCACTACCTTCTTCATCAGCTGTTGGACTCAGTCAAACAGAGGGACAGGTGTTGTTCTCTGTCTGAGGTGTTTTTGCTTTTTCTTCGGGCAGTTAACTACCCAATGTCCAAAGTCCTTGCAGTACCAACACTGGTCTGGTTCTAGGGCTCACCATTTTGCCCACGGTACCCGCCTTGGCCTCTTCTGACTCGACCACATCCTTTGTGGGAGTGGCCTTTTTCGGGTCCGCGCTCCATATGTTGCCCACCAGCCTGTTGTAACATGCAGACAAACGCTTCAAACATGGTTTTCTCACGTACTCGTTGGTCTTTCCACCCGATGCAGTTGTGACGGATGCTGTCGGTCCTGTCTGAGAGTTGAGTCTGTGTCCTCTTCGTCCCTCCGTTTCTCCAGCTCGTCTTCCTGATTTTTAGAGAAAGCTCAGAACATGGGCTTTGGTTAGAACTGATGAGGAGGTTATTGGTGCATGTGTGTTTTTGCATTCTTTCCCTGAATCACTATTTTAACTATATTTTAAAACATTCTTTGTTTTTCCTGTACTCAGTAGCTTTAAATCCTCTGTCTTAATTTGTTTTCTCCTTTTAATTTTCTTTCTACTTCTTCTAAATCCTGTTTTAGCATTCTCAGCTTTGCCACCCTCAGGGAACCATTTGGCGGAGAGCCAAAGCTTTTTGACCAGTATGACAGACATCGCAAACAATCCGGTCCATATTTCTGATTCATGTCGATCACAATGGGTCCAGATGCCTCACTGGAAATTTCGTTCCCCATTATTGACAGTAACCTTATAGTATACTATGTCTTTTCCCTTTCCGTTGTGATCATCACCACACTGCAAAGTTATTTATTTGGGTAACTTACGTGAAATCCCGGTGCGACCCTGCAGTGAAAATCTCTTAAATAGTAAACTATTTTATTTATACTGCAGTCCGCCTCTTTAATCATGAATCGTGCTAATAGTTTCGTAGATTAATTTTTTAGGCCTTCTGCCTAATCTAGCTAATCCTTCGACTAACTTTTGGCCAGCCCAACGTCTGTCTTTTCTGTCAATCTATAGTCCTGTCAGCATCTGAGAATTAATCATAAATATGTACGTGTTTGCCAAAAGATGTCATTCATAACCTCAGTTATATCATTGTCCTATCTAATGACCCAAAAAATACCAAGTTACTCACTTCCCAAAAGTCAGAATTAGTTTCATTTAGTCTCTTTAGTTAAGAGAATGATTTTGCCAATTATTCATTACTTAATTCGTTTAGCAACAGTTGCTTGTTTAGAAGGTTTGTTCAAAACATTGAATTCGCAATCAAATTGTAATTAAACAATTTGATCTTACCGTGCTGCTTGAAATCTCTTCCTGTTCGTTTTTATCGGAGTGGAAAACAGTCAAGAGCGCTCCGCAGTCCTAACCCTCTTCTCTTTGAAATACCTTTTAAAGGTTAGAGGTATGAGGCAGGTGATTTTTGATCCCTGGATAGCCAGTCATCAGCGACCCAACAGAGCTCTTTTCCCCTGTTTTCTCATCCGACCCTGCTAGACAACGCCAAACTGTGGTGGAAGTTTTCCTTGAAGCAGCAGAGTTTAGTGATATTCATGATAAAATCAAAACGAATAACGACTGTTTGAGAATTAAACCAAAGTTTGGTCTTTGAGTATTTATTTACATTTGCAAATGCAGAGAAAACAAGCCACCACAGCTTTCCAACGGTATAAGACTTATTTCCAAAAAGCATTGTTACCACAGAGAAATAATCTACCAAACACAAATGTCCTTACTTTTTGTGCTAAGTTTAGATATTTCCATGGAAACTATCATGTTTTTGCCAAATGATGTACAGATGTTTATTTATTCTATTATCTGAAATGTCTTGAAATGTCGTGGAAATAGCTCCGGTAGATGGGACACACACACACACACACAGTTTGAATGTAAATCAGATTCAGTATGTGTGATGAACCTGCTGACAACAACACAACATTGTTTCATCACAATTCAAGAAGTCAGAGACGTTTTAAGGTTCAGCCTCAAATCTCACATTCCCAAAATACTATTCACAACCCGAGAGCTGAAACTCTTCTCTCCCATGTTTCCCATGAGACCTGAATGCAGCATCAGTGTTACAGGTGTGTGACTCCTGTGAACAAACTGACACAGTGTGATGTATTACATCTATATTTAAAGGTCTCTTTACTGATGTTGTGTGAAGTTTGGACATGTCTTCCCAGACGCGTAACTATCGGTAAGCAGGGTAAGCGGTGCTTACGGGCCCGGACCAATCAGGGGCCCGCATCACTGGAAGACATTGATTGACAGCCTGGGCCCCCTATCGCATTTTCATTACTCACGACCAGCAGTCCCACGTGCAGCCATTGACCAAGCGGGAGGGAGAACGGGTCAAATTAATTTCCTTGTTTCTGTTATGAAGACGAGACGTGTGTGTGACTCCAACATCTCACATTACCAACAAAACGTAGAGCGAAGACCGTCAAAACACTTCAGACCGTCCTGCCAACATGTAGACATTTTAACATCAATGTACGCTGGAACGTTTTGTCACTATAAAGGCAGCGGCTGCTGTTTCAATACTGTCGGCTCTCTGCAGCGGGCGGGGCTGCTGCTCCATTTCCCCTGCGACTGACACACACACACACACACACACACACACACACACACACACACACGGTGGATGCAGGAAAAAACGCGGATGAGACGACACGATGACCTAAACTGAGGACAGCTATGCTCGTTTTTGTAAGTGCAATAATAAGTTAAAGTCCAATAAGTACTTTATCAAACTATATGAATATGTGTGTGTGTGTGTGTGTGTGTGTGTGTGTGTGTGTGTGTGTGTGTGTGTGTGTGTGTGTGTGTGTGTGTGTGCGTGTGTGTGGCCAGGATAGGAAATTAACTAACAATGTAAAAATCAACAAGCCACTGACAGTGACATACAGATGAAACCAGATATTTATGGTATGCTGTTTTATTCACAATTAAATAAATGAATAAATAAATATGCCTTAGAAATAAATCATGAAATAAATAAATGAGGCAATAAATACATAAATAATTAAATACATTTAATTATTTCATGGTACTTTTATTTTTATTTCATAAGTCCACATTTATTTCGAGAGACTTTTATTTTCCTAATGCCACATTTATTTATTTCGAGAGACTTTTATTTTCCTAATGCCACATTTATTTCTTTCACTCTCTATTTATTTCCAGTTTTTATATGCAAATCAGGGGGCGTGGCTATTTCTCACATTCAGAACGAGGTGAATGGGACTTCTTTGGCAGACCAACAACAGGACAATTTTAAAATTTTGCATTTGTTATGGTGGGGTGGAGGGTAGGAAGAAAAAAAAAAAAAAAAAAAAAAAACACAAAAAAAAAAAAAAAAAAAAAAAAAAAAAAAAAAAAAAAAAAAAAAAAAAAAAAAATAAGTAAAAGTAAAAAAAAAAAAGAGGTTAAAAAAAAAATTTGGAGGGAGGGGGGGGGGGGGGGGGGGGGGGGGGGGGGGCAGAACAACTCTCCCTCTGCCTCCCTCCCACCCCCATGAAGTAGGCTACATACTGCTATGTACTGCACAGCGAACTATATAGGCACTAAATCACATGCCAATCACTACTGGTCAAAAGATTCCTTTGCAGCGGCCCGGTTTAAATCCGACCTGCGGCCCTTTGCTGCGTGTCATTCCCTCTCTCTCTCCCCCGTTCCTGTCTATCCACTGTCACTATCGAATAAAAAATAATAAAAAGATGAATGACTAGTCCAGCTGAGCAGGCATCAAGCCTGACAACCTCGCTGGCCGTCTGTCTCTCACACACACCGCCACACACACACACACACAAGGCCACAGCGCAGCAGCAGAGGAGAGAGTGGGTCACAGCTCAGTAAAATCAGCCCACTTCGTAGCCACAAACCTCAGCAAGGCACGAATCAGCCGTTTGTCCTGGTGGACCCTCTGCCCTGTTTCTGATATATTCGTACATCCCACACAAACACAATGGTTTACCATTTTTGCTAGGTCTCCAATATAACTACTAGCCTACCCGTGGTTAGACTAACGGTAACTCTAGTCTTAGTGGAAGGGAGGGGGAGTGCTTAAAACCACTGTAAAATGTTCCAACTCAGCATTTTGTTATAAAAAGCCATACAAAACAATGGTGGGCGGCTCTAATCTTTATGTTTAATGAGCACAATGCTTAACTTCATGAAAAATGTGACCTGCAATTTACACTTTAACTGTCAACCCGCAGTGGACAGAGTACCACGAGCTGCCTGCTGTGGTGCTCTGTCAGGTCAGCGTTAGTTGGTCGTCTAGTTACCCCAGAATAGGTGACTGTGGGCTGGGCACACAGCACCGCAAACTGCCGGTCGTGGTGCTCCGTCAGGTCAGCGCTAGTTGGTGTTCTAATTACCCCAGAATAGGTGACTGTACGCTGGGTAAAGAGTACAGTGTTGCACTCTCACTTCGCCAGCCTTTTTTTGCCCACGGCTCTGTTCTGAATGTGAGAAATAGCCATACCCCCTGATTTGCATATAAGAACTTGAAATAAATAGAGAGGGAAATAAATAAATGTGGCATTAGGATAATAAAAGTCTATTGAAATAAATAAATGTGGCATTAGGAAATAAAAGTCTCTTGAAATAAATGAATGTGGACTTATGAAATAAAAGTCTCTTGAAATAAATAAATATGGACTTATGAAATAAAAGTACCATGAAATAATTAAATTTATTTAATTATTTATGTATGTATTGCCTCATTTATTTATTTAATGATGTACTTCAAAGGCATATTTATTTATTTATTTATTTATGTATTTATTCATTTATTTAATTGTGAATAAAGTGGCATTCCATAGATATTTACATACACTGCAGAAAAAAACACAAAAACTATTATTTCTTTACTGTCATACATTAAATCATAGTAAACTTTTTCTGTTTTAGATCAATACATATTAACATATTTTTTGCATTTGTTAAATGTCAGAATTGAGCAAGGGAGAATTGTTTGTATCACTTTCATCAAAATCAGAAGTATACATACACTTCCTTAGTATTTGGTAGAACTGCCCCGAAACTGTTTGACTTGGGCCAAACGTTTTGGGGATCCTTCCACAAGCTTTCTACAATAGTTTGCTGGAATTTTGGCCCACTCCTCTTGACAGAACTGGTGTAACTGGGTCAGGTTTGGAGGCCTTCTTGCTCGCACTCGCCTTTTCAGTGCCGCCCACAAATGTTCTATGGGATTGAGATCAGGGCTTTGTGATGGCCACTCCAATACCTTGACTGTGTTGTCCTTAAGCCACTTTGTAACTAATTTGGAGGTATGCTTGGGGTCATTGTCCATTTGGAAGACCCATTTGCGCCCAAGCTTTAACTTCCTGGCTGATGTCTTCAGATGTTGCTTCAATATATCCACAAAATTTTCTTTTCTCATGGTGCCATCTATTTTGTGAAGTGCACCAGTCCCTTCTGCAGCAAAGCAGCCCCCCAACATTATTCTACCCCCCCATACTTCACAGTTGAGATGGTGTTCTGAGGCTTCAAAGCTTCGCCCTTTTTCCTCCAAATATACCCTATTATCGTTATGGCCGAACAGTTAAATTTTTGTTTCGTCAGACCACAGGACATGTCTCCAGAAATTAAGATTTTTGTCCCCATGTGCAGTTGCAAACTGTAGTCTGGCTTTTTTATGGTGGTTTTGAAGTAATGGCTTTCTTCTCCCAGAGTAACCTTTTAGCTCATGGTGGTACAGGACTCGTTTTACTGTGGATAATGACACTGTCTTACCAGTTTCAGCTAGCATCTTCACAAGGTCTTTTGCTCTTGTCCTGGGATTGATTCGCACATTTCGCACCAAAAAAAGAGTTCCTCTCTGGGACTCAGAAGCCGTCTCCTTCCTGAGCGGTATGATGGTTGCACATTCCCATGTTTTTTATACTTGCATATTATTGTCTGAACTGATGAACGTGGGACCTTCAGGCATCTGGAAATTGCACCTAAGGATGAGCCACACTTGTGGAGGTCCACAATTCTTTTCCATGATGTCAAAGAAAGAGGCTCTGTGTTTGAGGTGTGCCATTATATGCATCCACAGGTGTGCCGCCAATTAACTCAAATGGAATCACTTAACCTATCAGAATGGAATCATCTGGAGTTTTCTTTTTGTTTAAAGACACAATAACCTTAGTATATGTATACTTCTGACTTTGATGAAAGTGATAAAACAAATACATAAAAATTCTCCCTCGCTCGATTCTGACATTTAACAAATGCAAAAAATATGTTAATATTTATTGATCTAAAACAGAAAAAGTTTACTCTGATTTAATGTATGACAGTAAAGAAATAAAACTTTTTTGTGTTTTTTTCTGAAGTGTATGTAAATATCTGGTTTCAACTGTATATGTTCATATTTGATTTATTCCATAAATTATAATTTTTTGTCTTAAATCCACCAGCCATTTTCATATTATACCAACATTTGCAGCATCCTGAGCCTTTTTGGTAAGGTTCCTAGGAAATCTCAGCCCAGAGTAATTAATTAATAATAATTATTATTCTCCCCAAAACAAGTTTCCTTTCTATTTTTAAAGAACTATACAAAACAAATTGCAACATTTTTTTGCAACTTTCACTGTCATCTGTAATGTCATTGCAACAAACATACAAAAGACATTGCAACTTTTATCGCAATGTTTTACAAAAGCTCCCTTCAAATCAGGCATTTTGGGCTGCAACAATCTCAAAAAAAGGCCGCGAAATCCTGGAAGGACTTCCCTTGGGTGTTTTTCATGTGTTATGGTGCGCATTCACCAGTGTTGTTGTTGTTGTTGTTGTGGTGTGCTTAGGCTACTCCTGATTTTGTCAGTCATCTCATCTCTTATATGCTGTGTCTCTATGATCCTGTCCTGTCCTATTCATGGTAGATTACTTGGGGACATGGTGGCGTCATCACGTGCTGTAGTAGGGGGGCCCGCCTTGATAATCCTGCTTAGGGGTCCGGTGTTGGCTCGTTACGCCACTGTGTCTTCCTGCAGTGAACATCCCAGCAGGTCAACAAGTGAAATGTGTAAATTGATGCAGGCAGTGATACTCTAATCTGAACACTTTTTTCAGTAACGAGTAATCAAACGCGTTACTATTTCCAAACCAGTAATCAGATTAAAGTTACTTATTTTTGTCATTTTCCGTTGTAAAAATATATATTTTTGCTTTCTTCTTGCGTCTCGGGGAGTGAAGTCACGTATGCGACAAGTCACGTTTTCAGCACGAGGACAGTTCACGTTTCAAGCATGAAAATGATAGTTTACGCTTTAGCATGAGGACAAGTTACGTATTCAGCATGAGGACAGGTCACGTTTTCAGCATGAGGACAACTCATGTTTTCAGCATGTGGACAGGTCACGTTTTCAGTATGAGGACAAGTCATGTTTTCAGCATGTGGACAGTCGCGCAGCACTGCAGTCAAACTTACAGAGCAAGTCCCAGCAGGTGGTGGGAAGCAGAGAGAAGGAGGCCCCCCACCACCCAAACAACAAAAGCTGGACTTCGGTGATAAACCAGTAAGTGGGGAGAGCTGAAGAAGTTGGTCTGGCAGTATGTTGTGGAGGAAATGCTGTCCTTAAACACGGTTGACTGGCTCCCCTTCGCGTCGCAATATAACCAGATCCTACTACTGGCAACGCCGAGCTGCCTCACAGTAAACCGGTTGTCATCTTTATGTTGAGGCTGTGGGGGTGTTGTTGGCAGTTGCTGAATGTAACTAATAAAGTAACTTGTAATCGAACTTCGTTACTTTTAAAATCAAGTAATCTGTAAAGTAAGTAAGTTACTTTTTAAAGTAACTGTGGCAACACTGGATGCAGGACACAAGAGGGCTCCTTCATCCTGCTAACCAGGGGTGTAGTGGAGGTTACAGCTCCTCAGCTCTCTTTGTCTGCAGCTTTTAGTTAACAACATGTTTTCAGGCTGATAGAAACCTTTTATAATAAACATACAGGGCCCTATCTTGCACTCGGCGCAGCGCAAAGCCCGACGCAAGTGTCTTTGCTAGTTTAAGACCGACACAGTTGTCAATTTATGGTGTAAATCCTCCTTCATGATAGCAATGCTCCAAGGTCCAAACCCGCCTGGCTTTTAAAGGGAATGGGAGATGACCCTCTTATTGGTTAATTGCATGTTATGGCCAAAACACACCTATGAATTAATGAAACGCCATAAACGCCATAGATCGGTAAAATTTGGCCCGCAGTTTGCATTGGACTTGTGGAGGTTTGTGGAGTTTCTTACTGCTAGACTGCTTGAATCTAGGCTGAGTACTTTCTTTAAAGCTATATCGGGTAAGAATTTCTCCCATCTGGCGTTGAGATCATATATCGTAATCAACTCTCTCGCATATTGTGCAAATTGCAGCTACCGTAGCCTTCGCGCTTCAAAAAGTGAAGGTGTACAAAAGGCCGTCTATCAGCCGTGGTTGTTGGGAGTTCATGTCGGAGAACAGTTTGTGAAGGGCAATAAGGATTCTGATAATGAACAACTACAAACATTACACACTGGACCTTTAAGTAGGCTTCGCTGCTTCACTGTTACTGTATCTGCTGTCTGACTTTAACTTGACTGCGTTGTTTGAGCTGTTTTTCTTACCTAGGATTGTGTGAGCTAGGATTTAGTTATACTCAACCAGTCGGAGTTAAGGTCGCATTAAATTTTAATCTGATTCTGTTTGAATCATTGACAACAACATAAACTTTTAATCAACTTAATTACAGGACATCTCAGTCATTTAGTAAACTGGGGAGCCATCTCCAAACCCTCTGATTCTAAGAAGAGTTTACCTCCTAAAAGCTGAAGTCAGCAGAGGTTTTAAATGAGAAACGAGCTCTGTTGTAAACAAGTGTTACTGCGTTCCTAATCGCATACTTTCTCATGGGGACATAAAACTCTGAGATAACATCGCAGCTTGAACTTTGAGCCTCTTGCTAAGATATGCTGCACAGAGGATTGTGGGTCAGAAAAGTACGCTGGCTTGCATAGTGAAAAATGCAACCGGGTGCATGAGGAAATTTTTTTGGCATTCTTCATTTGACATTATATGTATTGGGATATACTATATCTTTCCCTGTCATACTAATGGTAGTAAGGGCATTGCAACACATGCAGTATCTCTCTCAAAGCGCTCCTCTTCCAGGAATGAACAAAGCTTGATAACCCCTCCCTCCTCTTCCTCCTCTCAAACACAGCCATACATATTTCCTTGTTCCCTCCCCTTCAGAGCTACAGTTTGCAGATGGGTGTAACCAACATGCTAGGAGAAGTACAACAGCGTATCACATCCTGTTATTACAACAGAGCTCAGACTAGTTTCACTTCTCAGGAAGTGAGACTCAAAACAGTCAGACAGTCGCTGTCACTGAGCGAGAGGTGAAATGGCGCAGAAAGGAGTTCAGCTGGACCGGGAAACCTTCTCTTGTTCCATCTGTCTGGATCTACTGAAGGACGGACCGTGACTATTACCTGTGGACACAGCTACTGCATGAACTGTATTAAAGGCTTCTGGGATGAAGGGGATGAGAAGGAAATGTACAGCTGCCCTCAGTGCAGGCAGAGCTTCACACCGAGGCCTGTCCTGGTGAAAAACACCATGTTAGCAGCTTTAGTGGAGGAGCTGAAGACGACTGGCTCCAAGCTGCTCCTGCTGATCACTGCTATGCTGGAGCTGAAGATGTGGCCTGTGATGTCTGCACTGGGAGAAAACTCAAAGCACACAAGTCCTGTCTGCAATGTCTGGCTTCTTACCGCGAAACACCTTCAGCCCCATTTTGAATCAGAGACATTCAAGAAACACAAGCTGGTGGAGCCGTCCAAGAAGCTCCAGGAGAACGTCTGCTCGTCACGATGAGGTAATGAAGATTTTCTGCCGTACTGATCAGCAGCTTATCTGTTATCTCTGCTTAATGGAGGAACATAAAGGCCACGACACAGTCTCAGCTGCAGAAGAAAGGACTGAGAGGCAGAAAAAGCTTGAGGGGGACTCGACAGACCATCCAGCAGAGAATCCAGGACAGAGAGAAAGATGTGAAGCTGCTTCAACAGCAGGCGGAGGCCATCGATCGCGCCGCCGATAAAGCAGTGGAGGACAGCGAGAAGATCTTCACCGAGCTGATCCGTCTCCTGGAGAAAAGAAGCTCTGATGTGAAGCAGCAGGTCAGATCCCAGCAGAAAAGGGAAGAGAGTCGAGTCAAAGAGCTTCAGGAGAAGCTGGAGCAGGAGATCACTGAGCTGAAGAGGGAAGACGCTGAGCTGAAGAAGCTCTCACACACAGAGGATCACAGCCAATTTCTACACAACTACCCCTCACTGTCACCACTCAGCCAATCAGCATCCAGCATCCATATCTGTCCTCTGAGCTGCTTTGAGGACGTGACAGCGGCCGTGTCAGAAGTCAGAGATAAACTACAGGACGTCCTGAGAGAGGAGTGGACAAACGTCTCACTGACAGGGACTGAAGTGGACGTTTTACTGCCACAACCAGAGCCCAAGACCAGAGCTGGATTCTTAAAATATTCACGTGAAATCACACTGGATCCAAACACAGCAAACACACATCTGTTATTATCTGAGGGAAACAGGAAAGCAACATACATGAGTCAACAACAATCTTATTCTAGTCACCCAGACAGATTCACTAACTGGTGTCAGGTCCTGAGTAGAGAGAGTCTGACTGGACGTTGTTACTGGGAGGTGGAGAGGAGAGGAGCAGTTTATGTAGCAGTCGCATACAAGAATATCAGCAGAGCAGGGAGGTCGGATGAATGTGGATTTGGACAAAATGACAAATCTTGGGCGTTAGATTGTATCAACAACAGTTATACATTTTGGTCCAACAAAGTCCAAACTCACGTCTCAGGTCCTGAGTCCTCCAGAGTAGGAGTGTACCTGGATCACAGTGCAGGTATTCTGTCCTTCTACAGCGTCTCTGAAACCATGACTCTCCTCCACAGAGTCCAGACCACATTCACTCAGCCCCTCTATGCTGGACTAATGGTTTATTATTATGATTATGGAGCCTCTGCTGAGTTGTGTAAACTGAAATAGACAGAAGTCATTTAAGGGTTAAATTCTGTCATTCTGAGTAATTTATTTATTTAAAAAAGGAGTACTTGTTAAATGTGAATATTTTCTGGTTCCTTCACTCCTCGAGGCTTTTTTCTGCATTTCGATGCTATTTACACACACGTACACACACACACACGGACACACACACATGGACACACACACGCACAAAGACACACACACACACACACACACTCTCTCTCAAACACACACACACACGGACACACACACATGGACACACACTGACACACACACACACACACTCTCAAACACACACACACACTCTGCTGAGTTGTGTAAACTGAAATAGTCAGAAGTCATTTAAGGTTAAATTCTGTGTTTTAACTCTTAAATAATATAATAATTATTTAGTCTCCATGTTTGTAGCTGAGAGCTGATTGTTGTGACTTTGTATTTTTTCAACGTTTTTCATGTTTACACGTTTTTGTTGCTTTTTCTTATTGATTATTGAAGTCATGATGTCATGCTGTTAGTTTCTCTTCCACTGCATGGCTCTGAAGAGAGAAAGCACCAGACCTCCTTTATCCTGCACACTTTGTTCTCTTTGGGGACATTTTGTAAAGAAATCTAGATTTACATTTATTTATTTTGGTGGACCAAAATGTTGTTATCGTAATCATAATCAATAACTCCTTATTCTCTTTTACATAGCTGAGATTCTGGTTCTGTGTGGATGAAGTGAATGTGTTGATGAAATCAATGAACAAGAGTCTTTGAACAGACTTTACTGATGGGATGTGTGACCAAACTGAAGCTTTACCTGATGAATAAACTAACATGAACAAAGTCTTTTCTTCCTGTCTTCATTCCAGGGTTTTTATACAAAGCTGACAGAGAAAATGTGAAACTGATATGAGAGTAGAACTGAGGCATTTTTCCTCCTGAAACACCACAAAGTACAGTGTTCATGTTTAGAATCAGTCAGTCTCTGTCCTTTTAACTTTCCTCACTAAAACTACTCCGTCACAGAGAAATGAGCAGAGTTTTCTATCACGTCTTCACAGCGTTTAGCAGTGTATGTTTTCACACAACATTTCAATAGAGTATATTAGAGCATTTAATAGTGTGTTAGGGCATTTCTCTGTTTTTCTGAAGCTTTACCTGATGAATAAATAAATTAACATGAACAAAGTCTTTTCTTCCTGTCTTCATTCCAGGGTTTTTATACAAAGCTGACGGAGAAAATGTGAAACTGATATAATTCATTCTCACATGTAGATTCTGATTTTCACTAAACTGTCACAAAGTCTGGAACATAATGTGAGCACTGTTTTATCTGAACAGATCGGGGCTACAAGGTCACCCTAACACTATCTCTCCTGATACATTTAGTTTTCCCTGGGTAGTTGAGACATGGGGTGAATGTCTACATTGTCTCGATTGATTGTAAGAAATGCAGAGTCATGTTAAGCCAAGTGTGTGTGTGCTGTCACTCTGAAGATGTATATAAGCTCAGTGTTCTTGTTCACTCGTTGAAGAGAAGTTTCCACACTGAGCTGACATGCCATTTGTGAAATCTGTGTTACTCCTATATTTTCCATAATATATAATAAAATAACAAATTAAAAAAACTTGGTTTAGTCTTCAACTGTCTTTATTTTGTTTCACTGTTTAACTTTCGAAAATCCACTCCTGCTGCAAATAGAAACTTCCACAACAGTTGTCCCTTGCCTCCTTCTGTCCTCGAATAGGCCTTTTTCAAGTTTGGGCAAAGAGGCGAAGTGTGAACCATGCATCAGGGATCTTCAACAGAGGGTCCGGGACCCCTAGAGGGTCCTCAGAGTCACTGCAAGGGGGCCTCCAAATTATTGTTAATTTTTGAAAGTGTTTTCAAAATTTAAACGTTTTAACATGATTCCAACATATTATTACCAAATATAAATCCCCACTGATGATAGGCTTACTGGCCTATAGGTAATGTAGGGACTAAGGTAGCCATCCACAGATACAGTTCATCCCAAAGGATTCACTGCTCCACATGTGTGTTTAACATTAAAACATGATTTATAAAATCATGCCAACAATTTTAAGGCTATTTGAATAGCTTAGTATTCTATGCAAAAACAGGTATCTATGAAGGCTTTAGGCTGCCCTAAAAGTTATTGTAGGACCAGATTAATATGCAACTTCATTTTGTACAATATTAGTAAAAGGGGGTCCCTGATCCGTCTCTATTTCATTTAAGGGGTCCTTAAAAAGACGTTGAAGACCCCTGTCATGCATAACTTATATACAGTAGCGTATCCATCCAGCCAGCACTGAGAGAGTTTGTTTCTATCAAATGTTATTTAGCTCCAGGTTTCTAAATGATTCTTTCCTTTTAAATAGTTTTAAAATAAGAAATGAAGTCAATAATTATGTCTTTGCATTGTTGAAATAAAGATTTTTCCAATCAACAGTATTACATTGTGATCCTGAAAGCCCCTAGATGATATGAGAAGGTGCTGACTGTAAAGACAAGCCTTGTTCAGATGTAGCCAGTCTGCCACCTGCTGCCAGAAACATGCAACAACGGGGCAATGGCAAAATAAAAGCATTATGTCTTCCACTTCCTTAGCACACAAGCTACATACATCACTATCAGCTGTTAGCTTCAGCATTTCTCCTGTGGCCAATATCTCGTTCAACTATTTCAGGTGTGTGTGTGTGTGTGTGTGTGTGTGTGTGTGTGTGTGTGTGTGTGTGTGTGTGTGTGTGTGTGTGTGTGTGTGTGTGTGTGTGTGTGTGTGTGTAAGTAAGTAAGTGTGTCTGTGTGGTGATTAAACTTAGACATCACATCACAGCAGGCATTTTTAACAAAAATGTCCAAAGTTTTGTTTGGACCCCATTTCTTCTTGTGAATGTGGAATTCTCTGATAATAAAGATGAACCTCAAAAAATAAATAAATAACATATATTTGTTCCATCCCTTCATCTTAAAAACATATGAGAATGTCTTAAAGGTCCGATAAGTAATATATTTACTGTAATAAATCCAATAAATGACCCCAATGCCTCATCATATATAAAGGAAACATGTTAAGGTGAAATACTATCTTTTCTGACAACAATGCTAATGCAGTACTTCCTCCTTTTGAAATCTCCGTTCCGTGACGTAATGTCTGTTTGTGTTTTGGCCTGTGTGTGTGTTTGTGTGTTTTGGCCTGTGTGTTGTCATCAACTGTCCAGTTTGACAGCCAGGCCTGGTTGCCAGATATATCTGTAAAAACTTAAACCCAGCACGCTACAGCTGTAACGTTAGTACAGCCATGAAAGCAGCAAACAAAACAACAAAATTGTAACTTTGCATCGTGGCGACACAGACCACAAGGACTGTGATTGGTCAACTGGTCCTGTGTGTTGATAGTGGGTGTTTCCAGCAGCCTACTGTGGGGAGTAGCAACATGCTAGTTCACTGACATCAGAGGCCCGTTCCAGAAAGCAGGTTTAGTGAAAACTCTGAGTTTGTTAACCCTGAGATGAGGGAAACTCTGGGTTTTCTGTTCCAGAAAGAGAGGTAACTTAACCTCGGAGTCAGTTACTATGGTAACTGAGTCTGTGAACCTAACCTGGTCGGGAGCAGGTTTTCTTCAAGAAACCTCGAGTTTCTCTCAGTCACCTCCCTCTGAGAGGGAGGAGACTGAGAGAAAAGGGGGAAAAAACTTGAGTTCTGTCAGTCTCCTCCCTCTGAGAGGGAGGAGAAACTAATTTCCTCATTTATTCATTCAGCACATTTTAATGCAGTTTTATCTGCATGAATAAAAAAACGTATTGGTTTATATTAGGCAGATTATAAAACGTTTTTTTCTCAAACATGTCATGTCCTTTTGTCAACGATCCCATTGATGAAAAAACTGTATTAATTCAGAGAGTTTACGTCGGTATTGAGTCTCGACTATAGATGTATTTTCATTTCCACATAACCGATTTGAGAGGTATTTTTTATCACAGTCCATTAGATATGTAGACACCTTATCCGTCCTCATATCACTAACATTAGCTGTTTTCTTTATTGGTGTGTAGCGGATCATACTGTAATAGTAAAGCCACTGTATGCAGAGCCGTCGGAAAAGTGTGACTCGCTCTGAAACGTTTTTTAAACATTTTTGTAGTGTTCCCTGGACAGTAGAGCCATTAAAAAGAAATAAATGATTATACATTATAGTTCTGTTGATGATCACGGTGCTGCAGCCTCAGAATGGGATTAGTATAGTTTACTTTTTCGCCCGCAGGATTGCACCTAAATGAAATTATAGGTGTAATACAATTCTAGTTTTCACCAGTAATATTATAAGTTAACTGTGATTAAATATGAAATTAATACACTGTGACTGCATACGCATTGACTCAAGCAGCAATTTTCTCCCACACCAATTCTCTCTCTTTTGCAGCAGCAGCCGCTGTCTTGCTTTTTTAACGAAATGCATGTTCAAACCATAGACAGTAGGTTCAAACTCGCTGTTTGTGCGCATTAGTATTTCCGCCGACCCGTTTGTTTGTGGTTGTTACCATGGTGAATCGTAGAATCATGGCTCCATTCATACTGCCTTTTGTGCACATGCGTAACCCTGAGTGAACATACTCCAAGTTGATTGAACCAACTCAAATCATCTGTTCTGGAACCGAAAACTCAGAGTTTCCCATCTCAGGGTAAATCAACTCAGACATCAGGGTTAGACTCAGAGTTTGTTAAACCTCCTACCTGGAACAGACCCCAGCTCTGCTAATAAACTCAGACATATTTTGGTTTCAATTCAATTTTATTTATAGTATCAATTCATAACAAGAGTTATCTCAAGACACTTTACAACGATGGGGTTATCTGTTTGGAAAGTGTCTATATGTCAGTAACGTTTTCAAATTAGCACTTCGCCAGCAAGCAGTACTTTGTGGGCAGTTGTGCTAAAGTTTGCTTGCTAATATAACATAAACTGGCTGGCAGACACCTCGCAGATAACGTCAGACTCATCATCCCCCTAGCGTAGAACGCAGAAAGGGTCACGACGCCGTAGGAGCGACGGCGTGGAGTTGACGCAGAAGCATAAAACAGCCTTAACAGTTGCATGACAAGAGACGTAAAAAACCCCAGGTGAATACTGGAGATGTATTTGAAAGATGGAGACAGCTTAGAGCCCCAAAGGACCTCCTGAACAGGTAGCTATTATTTATGTTTTTAAATTTGCCTGAAAGGTAGGCAATCTCTGTATATTGTGTATGATTGTGTGTGATTTTATTATACTACCTGCTGCATAACAAATTGCCCCCACTGGGGGACAAATAAAGTAACTTGACTTGAATCTGAAAATGTTTTCTGCAGGGTAACATGTAGTACTAGTACTATTCCAGTAACATGTAGTACTAGTACTATTCCAGTTATAATCAACAACAGACCATACAAAGTGGTGAATCCCATAAGTAATAAGAAGTTGACTGTAAACATAGTCAATTTAGCATCCAGTTCACGTCAGCCACAGCCTGTCCCAAAAAATTAGACGTGTCTGTTCCTCGACTCAGATCAGTTAGATCAAAGGTAACCAAGAGGAGCAATACTTAACAACCTAATTGGAATTAAAACTACCACTGCAATGATAGAACAGGATAGGAAAATTAGATGTGGACTACTAAATATCAGATCTCTATCTTCTAAAGCAGTACTAGTAAACGAATTGATATCCAATAATCAAATTGATCTATTCTGTCTTACTGAAACCTGGCTGGGCCATGAAGAATATGTTAGTCTAAATGAAGCCACTCCTCCCAGTCATATTAATACTCAAATTTCTAGAGGCTCAGGCCGAGAAGGGGGAGTTGCAGCCATCTTTGATTCAAGCCTGTTCCTAAACCTAAACTAAATTATAACTCGTTTGAAAGCCTTGTCCTTAATCTTCAACAAATCAGTACAGCCAATTATATTTGTTGTTGTCTACCGAGCTCCAGGTCCATATTCAGAATTTTTATCTGATTTCTCAGAGTTTTTATACGTTTTAAGTACTTATTGTAGGTGATTTTAATATCCATGTGGACGTTGACAATGATAGCCTTAGTACTGCTTTCAACTCACTACTAGATTCTATTGGCTTCAGTCAGAGTGTTCATGAGGCCAGGCGCTGTTTTAACCACACCCTCGACCTTGTGCTGGCATATGGCATCAAAATTGAAGATGTATTAGTATTCCCGCAAAATCCTTTATTATCAGACCACTTCTTAATAACTTTCGAATTCTTAATACCTGATTATACGAAATTAGATAAAAGCTTCTATACTAGATGCCTATCTGATAGTGCTATAGCTAAATTTAAGGAAGATATTCCAGCAGCACTAAACTCATTACCGTGCTTTAATAAAACAGAGGACCTTTATGTAAACTTTAGTCCCTCTCAAATTGGCAATTGTGTAGATGGTGTTACGGTCTGCCTACGGACTACTTTAGACTCTGTTGCTCCCCTCAAAAAGAAGAAGATGAAGCAAAGGAAACTTGCACCTTGGTATAACTCCCAAACTCGTAAATTAAAGCAAAACTCGCGAAAACTTGAAAGTAAATGGCGCTCCACCAAAATGGAAGAGTCTCGTTTGGACTGGCAAGACAGTCTGAGAACCTATAGGAAGGCCCGAAGAAATACCAGATCAGGCTATTACTCATCATCAATAGAAGAAAACAAGAACAACCCAAGGTTTCTTTTCAGCACTGTAGCCAGGCTGACAGAGCTTCTTTAATGATAAAATTATAAAAATTAGAGATAAAATCTATCACGTTTTGCCCTCAACTTCTAACGGTTCACCTTTAAACGCAGGACCGCTAGAAAGAACGACTATTCCCGACATATACTTAGACTGCTTTTATCCTATAGACCTTCAACAATTAATGTTAAAGATATCCTCAGCTAAGCCATCTACCTGTCTCTTAGACCCCATCCCAACGAGACGACTCAAAGAAGCATTACCCGTAGTTAACACTTCATTACTAGATATGATCAATATGTCCTTATTAACAGGTTATGTACCACAGTCATTTAAAGTAGCTGTGATAAAACCTCTCCTAAAAAAAAACACCCTAGATCCTGAGGTCTTAGCAAACTATAGACCTATATCTAACCTTCCCTTTCTCTCCAAGATCCTTGAGAAGGTAGTTGCTAATCAGTTATAGATTTTCTCCATAGCAACAGTTTATTTGAAGACTTTCAATCAGGATTTAGAAAGAATCATAGCACAGAGACGGCAGTGGTGAAAATTACTAACGACCTTCTAACTGCTGCAGACAAAGGACTTGTCTCCATTCTTGTTTTACTAGATCTTAGTGCTGCATTCGACACTATTGACCATACCATCCTGTTACAGAGATTGGTACACTTAGTTGGCATTAAAGGAATCGCTCTAAGCTGGTTTAAGTCCTATTTCTCTGAGCGATCCCAATTTGTTAACATTAACGATAAACCCTCCAAGCACGCTAAAGTTAGCCATGGCGTTCCTCAAGGCTCATTCCTGGGTCCAATTCTATTCTCCTTATATATGCTTCCTCATGGTAATATTATTAGGAAACACTCAATTAACTATCACTGCTATGCGGACGACACCCAATTATACTTGTCAATCAAACCAGACGAAACCAGTCAGTTAGCTAAACTTCAAGCATGTATTAAAAATATAAAACCTTGATGACCTATAATTTTCTGATGTTAAACTCTAACAAAACTGAAGTTATTGTGCTGGGTTGTAAACACCTCTGAACCTAATTATCTAAAGACATAGCTACTCTGGATGGTATTGCCCTGGCCTCCAGCACTACTGTCAGAAATCTAGGAGTTATTTTTGATCAGGATATATCCTTCAATGCCCACTTAAAACAAACCTCAAGAACAGCCTTTTTCCATCTTTGTAACATTGCCAAAATTAGGAACATCCTATCTCAAAACGATGCTGAAAAACTAGTCCATGCATTCGTTACTTCCAGGCTAGACTACTGTAATTCCTTACTATCAGGTTGCTCAAATAAGTCCCTTAAGACTCTCCAGCTGATCCAGAATGCTGCAGCACGTGTTCTGACGAGAACAAAGAGAAGAGATCATATTTCTCCTGTATTGGCTTCTCTGCACTGGCTTCCTGTGAAATCTAGGATTTAATTTAAAATCCTCCTCCTGACCTACAAAGCTCTAAATGGTCAAGCTCCATCATACCTAGAAGAGCTCTTAGTACCTTATTGTCCCACTATAGCGCTGCGCTCCCAGAACTCAGAGCTACTTGTGGTTTCTAGAGTCTCTAAAAGTAGAACGGGGGCCAGAGCCTTCAGCTATCAGGCTCCTTTCCTGTGGAACCAGCTCCCAATTTGGGTTTGAGGGGCAGACACCGTCACCACATTTAAGAGTAAACTGAAAACTCTCCTCTTTGATAAAGCTTACAGTTAAGGAGTGAGGAGTTGCAGCGTCCGCCTAACCCGGCCCATCTGCTTCTCTTCGTAGTCATCAGATTTATTTATTATATAATCAATAACATAGCGAGAGTAGAGGGAGGCAAGCCAGTACAGCCCGACATGGCAGGGGAGAGTTCAAGCCCGATCCGGCACCTCTCTTTAACCTGCCTCTCTTAGTTATGCTATTATAATTCTAGACTACCGGGGAAGTTCCTTCCTTCCTGTGACACACTGAGCTGTTCTCTCATCTCTGTTTTCACTTGTTTCCTTTTGTATGCATCCTGTCCCAGAACTGCTTGTTACTAACCTAGCTCTGGGGAGTTTACTTCCCCGGAGTCCTTATGTTTCTTCTTCGCAGAGCTATGCTCTGCGACTCCCTGCAATGCCTGGCTGTGTCCTGCTGTGTCCTGCTGCGTTCTGCTGCGTCCTGTTGCGTCCGCTGCATCCACCCATGCTCTGCAGCGCCACGTTACATCCCGCAACGCCCTGCTGTGATGTTCATACGCACAGAGTAGTCAGGATCTGGAATAGGAGACTGCACTACTCAGTATGACACGATGTGCCCTGCTATGACATGAACTACAACGACTACCTTCGAAGTCACTGTTCCATTATCTTTAATGTGACTATTATATCACACATACTGTTCGTCACACCCCCAACCAGCACTGTCAGACACCGCCTACCAAGAGTCTGGGTCTGCCGAGGTTTCTTCCTAAAAGGGAGTTTTTCCTTGCCACTGTCGCAATAGCCACTGCTAATGCTTGCTCTTGAGGGAATTACTGTAATTGTTGGGGCTTTGGAAATTGTAGAGTGTGGTCTAGACCTACTCTATCTGTAAAGTGTCTCGAGATAACTCTGTTATGATTTAATGCTATGAATGAAATTGAATTGAAAATTGAATTGAATACTTTTAGAGACTATAGGACATAAGTAAAGACGTTTTGAGTGTCTAAAATGTGCTGTAATAAATAACACATTATATAACTTGCAGTAACACAAACTAAAGTGACATTTAATCACATATTGATATATCTTATACACCTTGAATTATTTTTGGTCAATGATACACAACCCTTTGAAGATGAGCTGGAAAGTTGAAAATGCCATCTTTAAGCCAGACAGTCTGCCCCGTTCTGTCAAAGTCCTCACTCCTGAAGTGCTCGCTGCAGAGCAGTGTCCTGTCAGAGGCAACAAAACCACCCCTTCTTAGGGCAAGTTCCCACTGCCTCCTCATCTTTACACTTTTGGGAAACCTTAAAAACGTGAGAAATGTACCCAGATATATAAATTATTGTCAACATTTCCAACCCTTTTTTCCTTCTTTCAACATTAACGGTAAGGACAAAAATACACACATAAATTATTATATGTTTGGGCTAATTGTATGCATCATGTATGCATGTATGTACTTTAGAATAAGACAACCACACTAAAGTAGCTATAAAAAGGTGTCCAAAAGAAACATTCAGCGATTGTGTAAACAAACTTCTAAAAAGCCTTGGGTCAACAACAATATTGTAATACTAGTAGGTCATAGCCCCGCTGTTCCTGTGTAACAGGACCTGTATTGTACATACGACAATTATCCCAAATATCATCATAATATTGTCATATCTCTCTCGTTTTGAGACTCCGGGGACTGGAGCATCCGTAGGCTGCACAAAAGTCTGTCATCTTCTCTTATCAAGACAGCAAGTTCCCTCGATCATAATGTAAGATGTTTTTAATAAACTAAACTGATTGGAAATCATGTGCAACTTAAGTTATATTGAAAAGAAAGAGCAATTCTGCTCCTCCCACTGATGTAAAATGGCTGGGTAGCAGCTGAACTGTAACGTTAGCTTCTTGTTATTAGCCAGCTAGGCTAATAACTACAACCACATCCACAAAGATTGTAATTTAGACAAAAGATTAGTTGTCACAAAATAGTTATTGGTGTCAGTAAAGGCTATATAATTGAACAGCTCGATTGTGGCCTCAGCCTCGATAACTTGCGCAAGTAGTCGTGATACACAACTATGCTGCACGATTAAGTCGTTTTTCGAAAAGAAAAGCTGCAATGTCAACATGTTCAAGCATCCAGAATTATAGCCACGTTAATAATGTTTGTAAGAAACCGAACAGTTTGTAAATCTGTCAAGATTTCAGCGAGATAAGAGGACTTGTGTTCGTGCAGATCACTCACCTTTCACCAGGTACCACAAAGCACGGCAGAAAGCTTGACTGTCACAAGATGGCCGCCGGTGATGATGTTAGAGACTCCGCCGTAAGACATCTAGCCTTCATATATATATATCTCTATGGTTTAGCCAGCTCGTTTCGGCTAGTGCCGTAGAAAGCCGTGCCGATTCTGACCAGCTCACCAGGAGACTGAAGGCAGGACACATTCAGAAACCGTATCTCATTCAGAACACCATGGATGGATTTATTTCAAAGTTTGTATGTGTGTGGAAGCACCAGAGACACAAAATAACACCCCAAATCCTAGAATAAGTGACACACACACACACACACACACACACACACCTGGACTGAAGTTACAGTACTAGTACTGGAGTAAATGTACTCAGTGAAAACAAAAGGAGTCTTTTTACAAATGACAGAAACCGTTTTAATTCAGGATAAAAGCACTTGAAGAGTAGTTCACGTTGAACGTGTCGAGCTGATGAAAGGAAGAAAGAAGGCAATGAAAAGGTTTTTAGTAGCACGGACGAGTTTCAACAGACGGCAGCGAGTTCCTCTCCACGTTCACCAAACTCCACGTTCACCAAACTCCACGTTCACCAAACTCCACGTTCACCAAACTCCATTCAGAAAAACCAGGATTTAACAGCTGGCCTTTTAGAGGCATCTTGGCCTTTAATTTACTGAAATAGAGACATCAGCCTACACTTCTGACACTTTCAATGTTTCCAGAGGTTTAGATTTTGGGGAGGATGTGGGGGGATATGTTCCCCCACATCCTTTTAAGCCTTTATTTCCAACAGGACGACTTAGACATAGGGAGAGAGACTGAGCCTCTTTATATGGGCGCGCATTCTACAAGGTGAGCTACCCTGGCGCCCAACTTTGAAAACATGTTAATTTCCCCTTGCTTGAGATCTCCCAACTATCTCGGGACAACAACATCAAAAGGCAACAAATGTCGGAAAAAGCTAATCAAAAAAACCTTTCAAAAAACTAAACAAAAAGGTGACGAAAAACATCGAAAACATTGAAAAAGGCAACAACAAAAAAAAGCCCAAAAGGGCAACTAAAATGTCAAAAACTGATAAAAAAAAAAACTAACAAAAATCCCAGTTTTGATTATCGGGGAGGTTGTAACACCCCTTTAAATAACACCTATTGTACGTTTGAATCCGAAATTTGAAAAATGGAGCTAACCCAACACATGAATATCCGTAGAGTCGGATATTTTCTGATCTTCTTCTTAATTAACTTCAGAGGTTTTCCAACGATTTCAAACAGCCTGATGCTCAAAAGGTTTTTGGGGTCAAATGGGACTCCATGAGTTAAATATTTAGTGAAATATGAAGGAACGTTAGTCCTGTCTGGCCGGGCGTAGGAGAGGAAGACGTCTTCGTGTTGAAACTCGTCCCTGAAGCGGTCCAAACATGTAGTATAAAAGCACTTCTCGGACACCTCTCGGTTGCATTGATAAGAGTTTTTGTAGCTTCTGTACATCTCAAGGCATCTGTTTCTCTCACAGTTCATTTACATACATACATACATATTCACAAAAAATGCAAAGAACAGGAAAGAGTGTTTGCTATTTAAGTTGCTTATCTGGTAAACTTTGAGTCACAGCTGCGTCTTTGTGAAGCGCGGCGGCGTATAAAGTAGCAGGCTAACGGTTAGCAGCTAACGGTTAGCGGTAACGGTAACATGATGCTTTTACAACAACAGAGCTGTGCTTCTTCTTCTTCTTCTTCAATAGTGGTCAAAACACACGAAAAATAACAACTGTACAGATGTTAATGACGGTAACACGAGAGACGCTGGCTTCATTCCAGTAAGATAAAATATATGGTTAGTAACTGTGTAGGGAAGTCCCGGGACATGTCTGCATTGAATGAGAAAAGTGACAAAAAACTCGGGAAAAAAATAAGACAAGATGTCGAATAAAAAAAATTGCCCAAAACATCGGGAATTAAATAAATAAATAAAAAAAAAACGCCAATTGTATTTTCTCTGGAGATTTCCTTTTTGGAATTCGGCCAATCCTTTTTACGTTATCCAAAGAAGTTGGAATCGGAGAAAAAAAACTTCGACTTCGAAAACCAACTTAAAAAAAGGTGACAAAACTCTGGAAAAAAAAATAAAAAAAATAATAGAAGACAAAAACTTGAAAAAACATTGAAAAGAAGCAGCAAAAATGTAATCAAAAACCATGAACTCGGAATCGGGAATAAAAAATATATATATGTTGAAATAATTGCCCAAAACTTTAAAAAAAAGCCAGAAAAAACTCGTCAAAACGTTGAAAAACTCGTCTGAAAAAAGAAGACAAAAACTCGTTGAAAAAAATTGTCTGAAAGAAGATATTAAAAAAATTTAATTAAAACTGCTTCTTTCTCACTCACAGTTTTGGGCTCTAAAAAAGTTCCTCAGCCTTCATAGAAAAATGTTGAGAAAAAAGTGGCAAAAACATCAGAAAATTGTCAAACAAAAACAAACTCGGAACAAAATGTAAAAAAAACCAAAACAAAATCGCCTTAAAAATTGAAAAAAATGCGGAAAAAAAACCGTTGAGAAGACAAAAACTCGTTGAAAAGAAGCAGCAAAAATGGCGGAAACGCAACAACAAAATTGTCGGAAAAAGTGGCAAAAACATCGGAAAAGGTGTAAAACCAAAAACTTGAAAAAATGTAAGACAAAAAACGCCCATAACTTCGATAAAAAACTTGAAAAAAGAAGACAAAAACTTGAAAAAACGGTGAAAAGAAGCAGCAAAACGTCGGAAAAAGTGGCAAAAAGTAGATGGGCCTAAGTTGATTGTGAACCTAAATTGATCTACAGACTTGACACGTGCAAGCAAACAAAGTTTAGCTAACTAACTAATCCACTGTTTACTAAAGTTGTTAGCTAGTCCGCTAATGTCCTCCCTTAAGTATTTTAATCCAACGTGTGATTACAAACACACAAAGAATATTTAAATCTGACTTCTCAAAGAACCACAAAAACCACAGTATTCACACTGGAATGAAGCCGTTTGAAAGTGTTACCGACATTAGTTACGACATCATTATAAACGTTAAAAACGAGAAGCCGTTTGCTCGTCAATACTGACAAAAACTATATGTTTTAGTGAATATTATTATATTATATAAAAACATTCACATATTCAGGATATTCAGCCAATCCACAGAGCCGCCACTGCGATCACAGGAATGTATCTCCGACGGCCAATCAGGGAGGAGGAGGAGTGTCGAGCGTTTTGTTAAATATGCAAATATATATATCGTTGACAGACATGTAACTGTACCACGTTAGTTCAGCTCAGAGTTATACACAGATATACAGTTAGTGGAACATGGATCACAAGTTGTATTTTTTTGCATAAATCTGTTGGAATCGTTTCGCCGCTCGGTAGCCCCAAAAAAAGGGCGGGAAACCATTCAAGTAAGTCTGATCTGTTACTCTGCAACCCATGTTAATGTTCCTTTTGTAGAGTTTTGTTAACGTTAGCATTGTTAGCATCTTTAACGTGTCGTGTAGTGAACTGAACTCTTCTTTTTTTCACCAGACACTCGTCACGTTCATAAAACGTTTCAACGTTCTTTGAGTTTTCGGCTCGTTTGTAAATTAAGAAAGTCACAATTAAGTCTTAAAAGCTCTTAAAATATCTGTACATTTTAGGAAGGCAGCAATTAGCTCAATTAGCACAATAAATCTTACTAAAAACAGCCACGTATAGGTCCGTTAATTCGCTACACGAAAACAACGCTGTGGGTAGATCCAAACGATGTCACTTCTGACAAACAAAACGCACCGTTAGCATTTGGAATAATGAACGTTAGCATGTTAACACTCTTGTTAGCAACTGATGGATGTTATCACGCTGAGGTTTGAGCAAATTATGTTTAAGCCTCGTGCCCCAAAAATAACACAGATGGTTCCATACAATGCTCATCGCAAAAATCGCCCAAAAAAAAGGCGACAAAACTCAGAAAAAAATTGCGAAAAAAACTTCTGATTAAAAAAGCAGCAAAAATGACAGAAAAACAACAACATAATTGGTGGAAAAAATTGGCAAAAACATCGAAAAAAATCGCCCAAAAAAGGTGACAAAAATTACAAAAAAATATTTTGAAAAAGGCAACAAAAACGTGTTGAAAAGAAGCAGCAAAAATTACGGAAAATCAACAACTAAATTGTCAGAGAAAGTGGCAAAAACATCTGAAAAGGTTAGAACAAAAGAAAAATGTCGGAAAAATCCAAATTATGTTTATGCCTCGTGCCCCAAAAAGAACACAGATGGTTCCATACGACGCTCATCGCATGTCAAATTTAGGATCAGCACACTACTCATTCATTGAAATTCCTTACTTCATTGAATTTTGGGTGTTTTATTCAATTTTTATAGCATTTGGAGAGAATAACGACGAAAGAATGTTGAAAAAAAGTGACAAAAATGTCGGTAAAAACCTTCAAAAACTGGGGGCAAAAATCAACAAAATAATTTTTAGAGCATTTGAAAAAGCTATGAAATCTCTCGCTTTCTAAACAGTATCCTGACTACACTGTGACAGTCTGAGATTATCCACTAAATCGTAACTATTTGTCAAAATAATTCATAATTTCAATTTTTTTAAACTCAAAAAATGAGGTATAATTTAATATATTTGAGGTTTATTGATTATGAATTCAAAAAATAAGTGTTGTCCTCCCAGCTAAAATAAATAAATAACGTTTCAATATTTTCTTTGCATTTTTTTCTAGGCTTCAGGCACTTTCTAGACGTTTTTTTGTCAGTTTTTGTTTAGTTTCAGTAAGTTTGTGTCGCTTTTTTGTCTGATTGTAACTTTTTGTCACTTTGCCATTTTCAACTATTTTTTTCCACCAGTATACACACCACTAACACCAAATTAATAAATTTCACACTTATTCTTGGAATTCATGGTCAATAAACCTAATTTTTATGAAATCATACCTCATTTTTTAGTTTAAAAAGCAGAAATATGCTAGAATATTGAATAAAACTCCCCAAATGTAATGAAAGAAACTGAAACTGATGATTTATTTAACTTGTGAACAACGTTGTATGGAACCAGCTGTGTTATTTTTGGTCAATTTGGTTAAAAGAAACATAAATTTCTGATATAGAAACTCTAAAAATGAGCCACATTTTGTGCAAAAAGGACCTTCCAAAATCTGCTTCAACAATCACGCATAAAATAAGATAATTAGCAGTAGAAATTATGTTTCTACAAGTATTTAAAAAAAAAGTCACGCTAATGTTGACGAACATCTGAGCACTTTGGGGCTACATGCAGCCTGGAGACAAGACTGCATGCTAACCGTTAGCGAGTAGACATGCTAATACTGAGCATGCTAAAAGTACAGCCAACGGGATTCAGTCATTTTGCCGAATTTAACAAATGGAACTTTTGACTTTAATTGTGGCGCCACAACAAAAGTTACGAATATCGGAATTAAATCTTTTTACGGCAATCCATCCAACGCCAGAGCAGGGGGAATGAGAGGGCGAGCAGGGTGAATGAGAGGGGGGAAACACCAGAGCAGGGGGAATGAGAGGGGAAAAACACCAGAGCAGGGGGAATGAGAGGGGGAAACACCAGAGCATGGGGAATGAGAGGGGGAAACGCCAGAGCAGGGGGAATGAGAGGGGGAATATTCCTTTTTAAACAAATGCGAAGCAATGTAAATGTAGCCTACATATTTCACATCCTTAGAGTCGTGTTGAAAGCCTTTTGTATTTAAATTTAAATTAAAAACGCTGAAAATTTGGTTTCCAGCGAAAATGTTTCTTGAGATCCAGTTGTGATAAATGTCTGGTGAAAACGGTTAAAACTAAAACACGTCCAGAAGCAATTCTGTCAGAAGATGAACTCGTCTCAGACAACATCTCAAACTGAACGACACGTTGTGCTTCTCTGCGTTACTGTTCGGTTCTTTAAGAATGACAAATGTTTCTTTAAAGGCTCTGACACACCAACCAGATGGCTGACCGTCGGCAGAAAAGGGTCTGTATGAGTGTGTGTGTGTGTGTCTGTCTGTCTGTCTGTCTGTCTGTCTGTCTGTCTGTGTGTGTGTGTGTGTGTGTGTGTGTGTGTGTCTGTGTGTGTGTGTGTCTGTAAGTGTGTGTATGTGAGTGTGTGTGTGTGTGTGTGAGTATCTGTGTGTCTGTAAGTGAGAGTGTTTGTGTGTGTTTGTCTGTATGTCTGTGAGTGTGTGTGTGTGTGTGTGTGTGTGTGTGTGTGTGTGTAAGTGAGTGTGTGTGTCTGTGAGTGTGTGCGCATGTGTGTGTCTCTGCAGTGAGTGTGTGTGCGTGTGTCTGTAAGTGAGTGTGTGTGTGTGTGTGTGTGTGTGTGTGTGTGTGTGTCTGTAAGTGCCTGTGTGTGTGTGTGTGTGTGTCTCTGCAGTGAGTGTGTGCGTGCGTGTGTGTGTGTCTGTGTGTGTGTGAGTGTCTCTGAGTGAGTGTGTGTGTGAGTGAGTGTCTGAGTGAGTGTGTGTGTGTGTGTGTATGTGAGTGAGTGAGTGTCTGTGTGTGTCGTGTGCACAAGACGTAATACGTCTCCATAATCTGTTTTGTCGCCCAACAAAATGAAAACCGGCAGCTGATTGGACGAAAGAGTCACATGGGGTCTGGCTCATTCAGAATACGATCTCATATTGTACTAAAATAGTTCACCGAAACGTGTTTCTGAAAACATTTTAAGAGAGAAATAGGCCGTGCAGTTGTTGAATCGGTCTTCATTTCAGATCGACAAAGGTCAGATTTTTTTAGATTTTGAGAGGCTGTTCGTCACTCATCGCGCTCCTCGTTTTCGGTAAGTGTTTTAACATAAGTACACTGATTCGCTAGTCAAGGGCAACCGCCATCAGGTTGGTCATTGAGTCCGACCGCCGGGTTGGTTGGTGCGTCAGAGCCTTTATTTGATATTCAAGCTGCTGTCAAACTTCAGGAACGTTCATTACCGTTTTTTTTTTGGCAGCTATGTTTAACGATCGGCATGCTTTTTCTGAGGATTTAACACTTCAACCAATTACAAAACGTAATAATATTGGGCTAACTTTGGGTGACTATTCATTATTTTCTCTGGAGATCTTTTTTGGGAATTCGGCCTAGTCGTTTTTGGGAATTCGGCCTATCATTTTTTGGGAATTCGGCCTATCATTTATTGGGAATTCGGCCTATCCTTTTTTGGGAATTCGGCCTATCCTTTTTTGGTAATTTGGCCTATGCTTTTTGGGAATTCAGCCTATCCTTTTTTTGGAATTTGGCCTATGCTTTTTTTGGAATTCGGCCTATCCTGTTTAAACGCACATTACGTTATCCAAAGAAGTGGAAAGTAGTGGAGACAGAAATCCTAAATTATGTCTTCAAGATCCCAAAATGATCACCTGGCATTTCGTAGAAAAACATCTCATAACTGCGAGTTCTTTATTTTGTAATAATGCAATTCTGAATCTCGTTATTACGAGAGATTTTCAGCACTTTTCGGTCTGTTTAGCAGCTTTTCTTTTTGTCAATATGACTATGTGCTTTGTTTGTAATCAGATTACTTCATTTCCTCTAAAGTAATGTAATCTAATTGAAGTTTTTAAGCCCCTCTCCTCAGTTAACTAATGAATTTAGGAATTTAACAAACGTTTGTTTGATCAGCAGCCGAAAATCCAAAACAATTGAAGTTCCACCAATGCTAAAAACTTTCAGAGTTTAACCCAATAAATGACTAAATTCATTCATCAAATGATAATTTTATGTCCTTCAAGGAATTGTTTACCTTCAATTTTGTTTTTGAATCTGCCTCAGGATTAAAAACCCAAAGTCGAAATTCGGACGCTTGTTTGGTGTTTCAAAACACAACCCGGAAAAAAAGTCCCAGGTGTTGTACTTTCCCAGCTGCCCTTGAATGTAGCACGAGAAATCCGAGATCACATAAAAATCTGATCAGCGACCACATTCAAAAACAAATCCCGTAGAAACTTCATAGTCGGTTGTGATGAGAACAAAACGGAGGTATAAACGAGAACATCTAATCCAGTCAAATCCACGTCAGCGCCACGATTGGCCCGAAATGTAAAATCCTCCCAACTCCAGCGGCGAAGATCACGCGACATTTTGCTGAATCCAAATTGAAAGCAGCTGGTACAAGTTTAAACATCAACTGTTAAGGGGTGTAACGATACGTCCGATCTGAATCGATTCAATGATCCACGATCCAATATCATCGGTGCATATCGGCATCTATAGGATGCGCCTTTATTTTGAAATTCCCCACTTTACCTTATATATCATCTGTAAGATGCCTTTTTATTTTAGATTCCCACTTTATATTTATTCTTTTTATTAAAAAGAGTAGTTTGATTTTAATTTAAATGTCTGGAAGAGCTCCCCTGCTTAATCTGACAATTAATCTTAAATGATATTGTCTTGTATCGATCGCAAGACCCTGGATTGAATGTATATAATATCTTAACGCGACAGTGTTAGGCCTCCAGCTGCGTGGCATGTCCGTTTTTATTTCGGCTCCCAGTTAACAGGTTAGAGCTTACACACTGCCTGCGTGACACGCACGTCTCAGGCGCGGCTCGCCGAAAATGCGCACATGCTAGAAATCGGACCGACGCCTATTTTTCACGCGACACGCAAGCGTGTTGGAAACGTGTTAGAACACGAAAATATGTTTATATGTAGTTTTGACACAAATCCATTTAATAAAGGACATGTTGATGTTTGAAAGTCTCGAGGTTTTGACATAAATGTAGTTATATAAATGTAATTTAATTTTCTAATATTGCACCTGTCAATACAGAACAAAATATTCTGGAGCCTATTTTGCCGTCAATACTGCCAACGTCTTTGCGGTTATCAAATCAGTATATATTTATGTTTAACATTTCATTTTATCAATGAGCAGCAGCAGTGCTGCGTCAGACACGTTTCTGGTGTGCAAAGACATAGAAAACGCCACACAGCCACCACGCTGTCTCTTATCGATCGCAGGACCCTGAATTGATTCGATATATCGTAACGCGACAGACTTTAAGAAATCAGAAAATATTGTATCATTGTCCAAAGAATCGATTTATCGTGATAAAAGTTGTATTTTACACCCCTAATCAGTGTCTGGTGGAGTTGTCGTTGTCGTGGTCAGCGGTCACATGATGCCGTTGGTGACGTACTGGAAGGAGTCGTAGAGTTTGGTGGTGATGGAGCGCATGGATCCATCCACCAGCTGCTCCACCAGCAGCTGCAGCTGTTCCTCAGTCAGAGACATGTGGAAACGCTCCTTTAAGCCACGGATGGTGCTGGAGCCGTGGAAACAGGGCAGGTGGGAACCTAGGGGAGGAAGTAAAACACATCAGAATACTGGCTCGCCAACACGTGGAAGGAGACGTCAGAATACTGGCTCGCCAACACCTTTTTTATGTCTTTTTTTGACATACTATACTATGGGCCCTATTTTAACAATCTGAAATGCAAGTGTGAAACGCAAAATGCAAGTAGCTTTGTGGGCGGATCTCGGGCGCTGTTGCTATGATACCGGCGGGATAAATGACTCTTGCGCCCGACGCAAATCTTAAATGGGTTGGTCTGAAGTAGCTAGGTGTGGTTTGGGCGTAACGTGAAAATAAGCTGTCCGGGATGCGGCAAAGTAATAAATGCCCGTCTTGTCCGGGTGGCGATGTTGCTGCGGCCTCTCGGGCGCGTCTCCTCAAGTCTGGAGAGGATTGCTGCAGGCATGCAGTGTGGGCCTCCAAACGCACCACCTGCACCTGTTGTGCCCCTTCCTCCTCCTCCCCCAACTCCATCTCCGTCCACCCGCTCCATCAGGAGCGCATCGCGCATTGCCACTCCCGGACTAGATTCCGCCGGAGTGTCCAATCCCACCGTAGTTCAACTTCACGTCTCCTTAAGTCCTCTAATATTTCCTCATTTATGTCATCAACATATCCATGATTCATGGAAATGTGTAAAACCCAACAAGCCACAAAGAATGCTGGGACTTTTTAAGGACTGTACTGTAAAGTGCCTCCTGATCTATCCAAACACATGAAGCGCATTTTCAGTAATATTTTTCTTTGTAATTATGTATGGTTTTCAAAAATGTGAACTGCTGTAGATGAGAGAAGTGTATGCGCATTGTGCACACGCTACATTATGGCCAAGCATTCGTCTCTAAAATAGCATCTGAATAACGCGCCACTGACTTTAGATTAGCACCACTGACTTAAGACTAGCGCCACTGACTTTAGACCAGGTTTTTCCTGGTCAGTGGCGGAATTGTTTTCTGAAACTGCAAAATAGCACCACGTAACGTTTGCGCCGGAACACGCCTCCTCTTTTCGCTGAACCGCCCCCGGGAGCGCAAATACATTCCCTAATTTACCGACGTGCGTCTGTGGAGGGAAAAGTCTGCTGTGCGTGGGGTGCAAAATAGGAATGATACATGCGTCGGTGTACAAAGGCAATTGTGCTGAGTGCAAGATAGGGCCCTATGACGTTTTCATTACTTTTTCGACATACTATACAATGACTTTTGTATCACTTTTTCGACATACTATACTATGACTTTATATGACTTTTTTCGACATACAATAACGTTTTATCACTTTTTGGTGAGACGTCACAATACTGGCTCGCCAACACTTGGGAGGAGATGTCAGAATACTGGCTCGCCAACACGTGGGATGAGACGTCAGAATACTGGCCCGCCAACACGTGGGAGGAGACCTCAGAATACTGGCTCGCCAACACGTGGGAGGAGACCTCAGAATACTGGCTCGCCAACACGTGGGAAGAGATGTCAGAATACTGGCTCGCCAACACGTTGGAGGAGACGCCAGAATACTGGCTCGCCAATACGTGGGAGGAGACGTCAGAATATTGGCTCGCCAACGCGTGGGAGGAGACGTCAGAATACTGGCTCGCCAACACCTTTTTTATGGCTTTTGTTGACATACTATACTATGACTTCTTTTTTTATTATTTTTTCGACATACTATACCATGACTTTTTTTATCACTTTTTCGAAATACTGTACTATGACTTTTTTATCACTTTGTCGACATACTATAACTTTTAATCACTTTTTGGTGAGACGTCAGAATACTGGCTCGCCAACGCGTGGGAGGACACGTCAGAATACTGGCTTGCCAACACGTGGGAGGACACGTCAGAATACTGGCTTGCCAACACGCGGGAGGACACGTCAGAATACTGGCTTGCCAACACGCGGGAGGAGACGTCAGAATACTGGCTCGCCAACACGTGGGAGGAGACGTCAGAATACTGGCTCGCCAACACGTGGGAGGAGACGTCAGAATACTGGCTCGCCAACACGTGGGAGGACACGTCAGAATACTGGCTTGCCAACACCTTTTTTATGGCTTTTTTCAACATACTATACTATGACTTTTTCGACATACTATACCATGACTTTTTTATCACTTTTTCGACATAATATACTATGACTTTATATGACTTTTTTCGACATACTATAACTTTTTATCACTTTTTGGTGAGATTTCACAATACTGGCTCGCCAACACGTGGGAGTAGACATCAGAATACTGGCTCACCAACACCTTTTTTATGGCTTTTTTCGACATACTATACTATGACTTTTTTATCACTTTTCGACATACTATACTATGACTTTTTTGACATAGTATACCATGACTAGTATAGTATACCATGACTTTTGTATCCCTTTTTCGACATACTATACTATGACTTTATATGACTTTTTTCGACATATAACTTTTTATCACTTTTTGGTGAGACGTCAGAATACTGGCTCGCCAACACGTTGGAGGAGACGTCAGAATACTGGCTCGCCAACACGTGGGAGGAGACGTCAGAATACTGGCTCGCCAACACGTGGGAGGAGACGTCAGAATACTGGCTCGCCATGGTATAGTATGTCGAAAAAAATCATAAAAAAGTCATTAGTATGTCAAAAAAAATCATAAAAAATTCATAGTGTAGCATGTTGAAAAAGTCATAGTACAGTATGTCGAAAAAGTGATAAAAAGTCATAGTATAGTATGTTGAAAAAAATCATAAAAAAGTCATAGTATAGTATGTCAAAAAAATCATAAAAAATTCATAGTATAGTATGTCGAAAAAATCATAAAAAGTCACAGTATAGTATGCTGAAAAATTCATAAAAAAAGTTATAATATGTCGAAAAAGTGATAAAAAAGTCATATTATAGTATGTTGAAAAAGTCATAAAAAGTAATAGTATGTCGAAAAAGTGATAAAAAAATTCATAGTGTAGTATGTCGAAAAAGTGATAAAAAAGTCATAGTATATGTCGAAAAAGTGATAAAATAAAGTCATATAGTATGTCGAAAAAGTGATAAAATAAAGTCATATTATAGTATGTCGAAAAAGTGATAAAAAGTCATAGTATAGTATGTCGAAAAAAGTGATAAAAAAAGTCAGTGTGTCGAAAAAAAATCATAAAAAGTCATAGTGTGCGAAAAAGTCATAAAAAAGTCATAGTGTAGTATGTCGAAAAAAGTGACAAAAAGTCATAGTATGTCGAAAAAAGTGATAGTCATAGTATAGTATGTTGAAAAAGTGATAAAAAGTCATAGTATAGTCGATAAAAAGTGTGTGTAAAGGTGTGCGTTACCTTGCTGCATGATCTCCACTATCTGCAGAACCTTCTCCATGTGTTTCCTGGCAGCGATGAGACCCTGGAGCATCAACATCTTGTAGTAGATGAACATATCGCCGTTCAGACCGCCCATCACCTGAAACACATGTTCATTTCATCCACTCATCCAATCACAGAGCCCGGCACCACTGAGGCAACAGTTCATTACAGAGCGCATATAAGTCCCGCCCCCACCGGAGGGGAAAACAACCTGACGTTAGGTGTGTCCCGTCGACTACGCAACTTTTAGTTTTTTCTGGGTCAAAATTTTAAAGAACCCATATTATGCTCATTTTATGGTTCATAATTGTATTTTAAGGTTGTACCAGAATAGGTTTACATGGTTTAATTTTCAAAAAACACCATATTTTAGCTGTACTGCACATTGCTGCAGCTCCTCTTTTCACCCTGTGTGTTCAGGTCTCTGTTTTAGCTACAGAGTGAGACCTCTCAACTTCTCTAACATCTTTGTTGGCAGTCGTACATGCTCAGTAGCTAGGTAAGGACTACATCAGCTAGCTGTTTGTTTCTACAACTTCAGTCAGTACAGGGCAGGATTAGCCGGGAGACTTCCTCTAAACAAGGGCACACTTCCAACTTAGTGTGGAATACCTGCAGAACAGGGACATGGAAGTAGTTCTTTTGTAGATTATGGTGAAATGTGTGTGTTGTAGCAGTGTTTTGCCATTGAGAACGAGCTAGCATGCTAGCACTAGCATGCTACGGTTATTCAGCTCGTCTCGGCTAGTGCTGTAGAAAGCCGTGCAGATTCTGACCAGCTCACCCGGAGACTGAAGGCAGGACACATTCAGAAACCGTATCTCACTCAGAACAGCATGGATGGATGTTTTTCAAAGTGTGTGTGTGTGTGTGTGGAAGCACCAGAGGCACAAAATAACACCCCAAATCCCAGAAAAAGTGATTTTGAATAAAGAGGAGGAAACCTTCACTCAATAGACCTTTTTCACAGCAGACATGTTGACATGTCATAGCAGGAAAAGCACAGGTGTATTCAAACCCATTACTGATGGCTGTATTCCACTTATGAGAGGCCCTGGTACTGTGCATGCTGACTAGGGTTGCAAAATTCTGGGAATTTTCAAAGTTGGAAACTTTCCATGGGAATAAATGGGAATTAATGGGAATAAACTGGATATTTTTAATATTGCATGTTATAATACCATTAGTCTATAACAGGGAACTTAATACATAACCCATTGCTATTATTAACCTATGTGTAGTAATTGTATAGCCCACTAACCAAAGTAAATCAAAATTGGAAGGTTTCCAAAATTCCCCAGCTAAACTTTCCACGGAAAGCAATATTAAAAAATATCCAGTTAATTCCCATTAATTCCCGTTAATTCCCATGAAAAGTTTCCGGAAATTTACCGGAAAAGTTTCGCCCCTTTGCAACCCTAATGCTGACTCACTAAAATATCTTACTGGGACACTTGATGGAATTGAGCAATCGTTAAGGTTATCAATTTCAGCTGTGCTCCTCTTTAAAAATTTTTTTTTTTTTTTCTTTCTCAAAAAAAAATATTTTTTTTTTTTTTTTTTTTTTTTAATATAAAAGAAATTTTTTGTTTTTAATTTTTTTTTTATTTCGTTTTCCTACTATGACAAGTCAAAATGTCAGCTGTGATTATCCTACTATGACAAGTGAAAATGTCAGCTGTGATTGTCCTACTATGACAAGTCAACATGTCAGCTGTGATTGTCCTACTATGACAAGTCAACATGTCTGCTGTGATTGTCCTACTATGACAAGTCAACATGTCTGCTGTGATTGTCCTACTATGACAAGTCAACATGTCAGCTGTGATTGTCCTATGACAAGTCAAAATGTCAGCTGTGCTTTTCCTACTATGACAAGTCAACATGTCTGCTGTGATTGTCCTACTATGACAAGTCAACATGTCAGCTGTGATTGTCCTACTATGACAAGTGAAAATGTCAGCTGTGATTGTCCTACTATGACAAGTCAACATGTCAGCTGTGCTTATCCTACTATGACAAGTGAAAATGTCAGCTGTGATTGTCCTACTATGACAAGTCAACATGTCAGCTGTGATTGTCCTACTATGACAAGTCAACATGTCTGCTGTGATTGTCCTACTATGACAAGTCAACATGTCTGCTGTGATTGTCCTACTATGACAAGTCAACATGTCAGCTGTGATTGTCCTACTATGACAAGTCAACATGTCTGCTGTGATTGTCCTACTATGACAAGTCAACATGTCAGCTGTGATTGTCCTACTATGACAAGTCAACATGTCAGCTGTGATTGTCCTACTATGACAAGTCAACATGTCAGCTGTGCTTTTCCTACTATGACAAGTCAACATGTCTGCTGTGATTGTCCTATGACAAGTCAACATGTCAGCTGTGATTGTCCTACTATGACAAGTCAACATGTCTGCTGTGATTGTCCTACTATGACAAGTCAACATGTCTGCTGTGCTTTTCCTACTATGACAAGTCAACATGTCTGCTGTGCTTTTCCTACTATGACAAGTCAACATGTCAGCTGTGAAAAAGGTCCATACAAGTCGATAGAGAGCGGAGAGTTGTATGACGTGATGCGTTCTGTTTCTATTTCAACGAAAACAAATAAAAAACCCGTTGACTCACGTCTACGAACTCCGAGGTGAGTTTGAAGGCGGAGGTCTCGAAGCCGAGGTTGCGCGGCGAGCTGGACAGGATGAAGCCGAAGTCGATGTGGATGATGTGGCCCTCAGAGTCCAGCAGGATGTTCCCGTTGTGTCTGCAGCCACCAGTTATACATGTCACAGAGAGAGAGAGAGAGAGACTGTTAGTCTAGCTTAGCACAAACACTGTTAGCCTAGCTTAGCACAAACACTGTTAGCCTAGCTTAGCACAAACACTGTTAGCCTAGCTTAGCACAAACACTGTTAGCCTAGCTTAACACAAACACTGTTGGCTTAGAACAAAGACCGTTAGCCTATCCTAGTGTCTCTGTGCCTGTGTGTGTGTGTCTGTGCGCGTGTGTGCATCTGTGTGTGTGTCTCTGTGTGTGTGTGTCTCTGTGTGCCTGTGTGTGTGTGTGTCTCTGTGTGTGTGTCTCTGTGTGTGTCTCTGTGCCTGTGTGTGTGTGTGTGTCTGTGTGTGTGTGTGTGTCTGACCTGTCCTTGACCTGCAGAAGGTAACAGATGAGACTGTATCCAGCACAGCTCTGGACGAAGTTCCTCTGGGCGGTGAGGAACTCCTCGGTGGTGAAGCTGCCGTGTTCCTGCAGGAAGTAGTCCAGCAGAGACAGCTGGCTCTGTTTACGCACCTGACGGAGGAAACGCACAACTACGTCAACACACAACCACGTCAACACACACACACACACACAGAGACACACACCGACGTCAACACACAACTAGGCAAACACTCTGTGTCCCCAAACCTTCAACATGGCTCCTCTTTTTCTACACTTTTCTCGATGTTTTTTTGCGTTTTTTTTAAATGATGTCATCTGTCAATTTTTTCTCTAATTTTTTTTGTAACAAGTTTTTGTCACCTTTGACGGTGTTTTTGATGGGTTTTTTGAGACTTTTTCCGATATTTTTTTTGTCACTTTTTTCAGCTTAAAAAAAAAAAAAAAAGGAAATTATGTTTTTGTCGATTTATTTTAAGCGTTTTTGTAGCTTTTTCTGATATAGAAAGTTTTTGTAAACGGGTCTAATTTGACCCGAGGACAACATAGGGAAGAAACGCACACCTACGTCAACACACACAGACAAACACACACACAGCTACGTCAACACACTCCTACATCAACACTCTGTGTCCCCAAACCTTCAACATGGCTCCTCTTTTTCTACACTTTTCTCAACGTTTGTCACTTTTTTAGCGTTTTTTAAATTATGTTTGTCAATTTTTTAAACAAGTTTTTTTTGTCACTTTTTCCGACAATTTTTTCTAATTTTTTTTCACTTTTTGTAACAAGTTTTTGTCACCTTTGACGATGTTTTTGATGGTTTTTTTGGTAACTTTTTCCGATATTCTTT
>NC_053124.1:35616016-35663516 GCF_010015445.1 Perca fluviatilis
TGTGTGTGTGTGTGTGTGTGTGTGTATGTGTCTCTGTGTATGTGTGTGTCTCTGTGTGTGTGTGTGTGTATGTCTAGGTATGTCTGTGTGTGTGTGTGTGTGTGTGTGTGTGTGTGTGTGTGTGTGTGTGTGTGTGTGTGTGTGTGTGTGTGTGTGTGTGAGTGTGTACCTGATGTCTCCGGCAGCGATGAAGACCGGCTCTTTGCTCTCCAGACTCGTGATGCTGTCGACTGAAAACTGACTGATGTTATCAGAGCTGCTGGTCTGGGTCTCCACCTGAGCACACACACACACACACACACACACACACACACACACACACACACATACACAGAGACACACACACACACACATACACAGAGACACATACACACAGACACACAGACACACACAGACACACACACACACAAAGACACAAGAACACACACACATACACAGAGACACATACACACAGACACACACAGACACACACACACACAGAAACACACACACACACATACACAGAGACACACACACACACACACAGACACAGAGACACACAGAATTTTATACTTTATTACATTACAACATGGACATCGGTGCTGAGTGAAAGCTGTGTCTGTGTGTGTGTTTCTGTTGTGTGTGTGTGTGTGTGTGTCTATGCCTGTGTGTGTCTGTGTGTGTGTGTGTGTGTGTGTGTCTATGCCTGTGTGTGTGTGTGTGTGTGTGTGTCTGTGTGTGTGTGTGTCTCACCTCTACCTGTAGCTGTCCGATGTCGTCGGTGGCCCAGGCCTCGTCGTCGTTGTCGTAGTTCGGCACCGTGGAGAAGCTCCCCGCTCGGTGCTCCGACGTTATCCCGCTAACGCCGCCGTTAGCATTAGCGTTAGCCGCGCTAACACCGCCGCAGTCCAGGTTCTCGGCGGAGCGAGCCGAGCGGATCCTGGTCTCTGGGATCCGGACTGGAACTGGAGACGTCTCGAAGCTCTCGCACTCCAGAACCTCAACGTAGATGATGTAAGGAGCCTGGGCGCCAAAAAGACACGTTTCAGTTAAAGTACACACACACACACTCACACATACACACATATACATACACACACACTAAAGAAAGAAAGACAGACAGACAGACAGACAGACAGACAGACAGACAGACAGTCAGACAGACAGACAGACAGACAGACAGACACACGTAACCCTACAGGACAAATGTTCAGCGTCAGTTAGCGTCCACTAAACGTTCTGACAGAGATAGACCTTTTAGTTAAAGAGTAAGATCCTTTTAGTTTAACATGAAACAGCCCCGAAATCACCATCACCAAACTCCACCAGACTCCATGTAAATAATCAGGACTTTTAGCGTGTATAGAGCCAGCATATCTCCACCAGACTCCATGTAAATAATCAGGACTTTTAGCGTGTATAGAGCCAGCATATCTCCACCAGACTCCATGTAAATAATCAGGACTTTTAGCGTGTATAGAGCCAGCATATCTCCACCAGACTCCATGTAAATAATCAGGACTTTTAGCGTGTATAGAGCCAGCATATTTCCACCAGACTCCATGTAAATAATCAGGACTTTTAGTGTGTATAGAGCCAGCATATTTCCACCAGACTCCATGTAAATAATCAGGACTTTTAGCGTGTATAGAGCCAGCATATTTGCACCAGACTCCATGTAAATAATCAGGACTTTTAGTGTGTATATAGCCAGCATATCTCCACCAGACTCCATGTAAATAATCAGGACTTTTAGCATGTATAGAGCCAGCATATCTCCACCAGACTCCATGTAAATAATCAGGACTTTTAGCGTGTATAGAGCCAGCATATTTCCACCAGACTCCATGTAAATAATCAGGACTTTTAGTGTGTATAGAGCCAGCATATTTCCACCAGACTCCATGTAAATAATCAGGACTTTTATAATCGTAGAACACACTTCATTCAAAGTGGACAGAAACTAAATAAAACTGCCAAAAGCCGTCTTGGTTCATCTTTCCACTGTTCCAACAATCACCACTCTGGTTTGGTTGAAATAAACCCTTAATTCACCCATTTCCATGTGGAGATATGCTGGCTCTATACACGCTAAAAGTCCTGATTATTTACATGGAGTCTGGTGGAGATATGCTGGCTCTATACACGCTAAAAGTCCTGATTATTTACATGGAGTCTGGTGGAGATATGCTGGCTCTATACACGCTAAAAGTCCTGATTATTTACATGGAGTCTGGTGGAGTTTGGCGTAGCTAACCTAGTCAATAAATCACATTCATGCTAAGCTAATCTAGGCTTACCTTGTCCTTGGAGTTGAGCACGACGGCCTGCGTGTGCGGCACGCGGCACACATGGTGCTGGCGTTCGGCGGTGGGCAGCCAGACGCGCGCCGGCAGCTTGTGGTTGAGCAGCGACAGCTCCGAGATCAGCCGCTGCGTCTTCTGCTCCTTGGTCGGCAGCGTGGCCAAGCGCTTCCCGATGCCCAGCAGGGACTTCACCAGCTCGCGCTGCGGACGCAAGCGGTCCGGCTGCAACACACACACACACGGGAAGGGTTAGTTAGAGCACATGTGTCAAACTCCAGGCCCGCGGGCCTAATTCGGCCCCTCGCTAACTTTAACCCACTTTTGCCACTATTTTACAACATTGTTGCCACTATTTTCCAAATAGTTTTGCCACCATTTTCCAAATTTTTGCCACTATTTTCAGACATTTTTTGCCACTATTTTCCGTCATTTTTGCCACTATTTTCCGATATTTTTTGCCACTATTTTCCGAAGTTTTTTGCCATTATTTTACAATTGCTGCCACTATTTTCCGACATTGTTGCCACTATTTTCCGACATTTTTGCCACTATTTTCCGTCATTTTTGCCACTATTTTCCGATATTTTTTGCCACTATTTTCCGATATTTTTGCCACTATTTTACATTGTTGCCACTATTTTACAACATTTTTTGCCACTTTTTTACAACATTGTTGCCACTATATTCAGAAAAATTTTTGCCACTATTTTCCGTCATTTTTGTCACTATTTCCCGAAATTTTTTGCCACTATTTTCCGAATTTGTTTGCCACTATTTTCCGACATTGTTGCCACTATTTTCCGACATTGTTGCCACTATTTTCCAACATTTTTGCCACTATTTTCCAACATTGTTGCCACTATTTTACAACATTGTTGCCACTATTTTCCGATATTTTTGCCACTATTTTACATTGTTGCCACTATTTTACAACATTTTTTGCCACTATTTTACAACATTGTTGCCACTATATTCCGAAAATTTTTTGCCACTATTTTCCGTCATTTTTTGCCACTATTTTCCGTCATTTTTGCCACTATATTCCGACATTTTTTGCCACTATTTTCCGAATTTGTTTGCCATTATTTTACAATTGCTGCCACTATTTTCCGACATTGTTGCGACTATTTTACAACATTGTTGCCACTATTTTCCGATATTTTTGCCAATATTTTACATTGTTGCCACTATTTTGCGGCATTTTTTGCCATACCATTTTCCCAAATTTTTGCCACTGTTTTCCAACATTTTTGCCACCATTTTCTGACATTTTTTCCACTATTTTCCGACATTTTTGCCACTATTTTACAATATTTTTGCCACTATTTTACAATATTTTTGCCACTATTTTCCGTCATTTTTGCCACTAATTTACAACATTGTTGCCACTATTTTACAACATTGTTGCCACTATTTTACAACATCGCTGCCACCATTTTACAATATTTTGGCCACTATTTTCCGATTTTGTTTGCCACTATTTTCCGTCATTTTTTGCTACTATTTTACAATATTTTTGCCACTATTTTAAAATATTTTTGCCACTATTTTACAACATTGTTACCACTATTTTCCGAATTTTTTTGCCACTATTTTCCCGCATTTTTTGCCACTATTTTCAAAATAATTTGCCACTATTTTCCGAAATTTTTTTGCCACTTTTTTCCAACATTTTTGCTACTATTTTCTGACATTTTTGCCACTATTTTCCGACATTGTTGCCACTATTTTCCAATATTGTTGCCACAACAATGTTATAAAATAGTGGCAACAATGTTGTAAAATAACAACATTGTTGCCACTATTTTCAAAAATATTTTGCCACTATTTTCTGAATTTTGTTGCCACTATTTTCCGACATTTTTGCTACTATTTTCCGACATTTTTTGCCACTATTTTCTAGCATTTTTGCTGCTGTTTTCCGACATTTTTGCCACTATTTTCCGTCATTTTTGCCACTATTTTACAACATTGTTGCCACTATTTTCAAAAATATTTTGCCACTATTTTCAAAAATATTTTGCCACCATTTTACAACATTGTTGCCACCATTTTCCTCTCACACACACACACACACACACACACACACACACACACACACACACACACACACACACAGACACACACAGACTTCCTCTGATTCAGTATTTCTTCAGTAAAAACCAACTTCCCTCGGACTGCATGTCACAATCACACACGTTGTTTCTTCACTTGAACAAAAGAAGAAGAAGAAAAAGAAGAAGAAAAAGAAGACGAAGAAGAATAAGAAGAAGAGCGACAGGAAGTGAAGAAGGGAGCACAAAGTGACAACAACACTGAATTATAGAAGAGACTGAGATCAGATTACTGTGTGTGTGTGTGTGTGTGTGTGTGTGTGTGTGTGTGTCTCGGTCTGTGTGTGTGTGTGTGTGTGTGTGTGTGTGTGTGTGTCTCGTCTGTGTGTGTGTGTGTCTCAGTCTGTGTGTGTGTGTCTCGGTGTGTGTGTGCGTGTGTGTGTGTCTCGTTCTGTGTGTGTGTGTGTGTGGGTCTCTGTCTGTGTTTGTCTGTGTGTGTGTTTGTCTGTGTGTGTGTTTGTCTGTGTGTGTGTGTGTGTTTGTCTGTGTGTGTGTGTGTTTGTGTGTGTGTGTGTGTGTGTGTGTGTTTGTCTGTGTGTGTGTGTGAGTGTTTGCCTGTGTGTGAGTGTTTGTCTGTGTCGATGTGTAAATGAAGAAATATTGAACCAGAGGAAGCAGAAGAAGTAAAAAAAGAAAAGCATTTGAAATCCGTCCACAACGGCAAAAAGAACGTTGAAAAAAAAACAAACGGACGAAAAAGTAAAAATGCCCAAAACAGGGAAAAGAAGGAGAAAAACGTCAGAGTAAAGGGAGAGAAAGGACTCTGGGTCAGCTCTCCTCCAACATCTTTGGATCTCCTTCATCCCTCCATCTCTCTCTCTCTCCTTCCCCTTCTGTCTCTCTCTCTCCTTCCCCTTCTGTCTCTCTCTCTCTCTCTGTGAACCATGTCATCGAGGCGGGCATCACCGTGAATGAAATGTTTGTTCAGGTACTACCGCTCAATCAACCGGCCACCAAGGTACAGTATTTTCCGCACTATAAGGCGCACCGGATTATAAGGTGCACCTTCAATGAACGGCCTATTTTAGAACTTTTTTCATAAATAGGGCGCACCGGATTATAAGGCGCATAGAATAGAAGATACTGCAGTCAAACGTTTGACTGGGGTTGCGTTATGCATCCACTAGATGGAGCTGTGCTAAAGGGAATGTCAACAAAACCGTCAGATAGAGTCAAACTTTATGAAGCGTTCTGACAACTCCGTTCACTCCCTCCTTATAGCATTTAAATCTAAGTGGTCCGAGAAAATGGCGATCGTCTCAACGTGGTCCCTGACATGTTGTCATCGGCTTGTCCGCTTCCATTGGCCATATCAGAGGCAAACCTGAACGGATTGGCTAATATGAGCTACCAATCGAAAGCTTAGAAGCTAGGGAATACGATGACACCCACATCGATCATGTAGCAAGCTGGGCAGAGAAGCTAGCGGCGATGACAAGTGCGGAAATGGAAAACGCGTTTTTCCGTTGTGATTCGGCCAACTTTTAAGTGCGCCTTATAGTGCGGAAAATACGGTAGTCCTGTCCAATGTCCCACCGTTCATCTCTGATGGCTTCCTCAGCAGAGAGTTGTCCAGACACGGGGGGCTGCTACCGCGGGGCCGGCTGCCGCGTCCGAGCGGCCGATGCCCGCTCCGCGTGCTGCACAGCGGCGTGGCGATGCCGTGCCCGACCAGACGCACAGGGTGAGTATTGTAAATACACCGGGTGTTTGTGTGAATGAAGTGGGAGCGGAGGGTGATGGAAGTGTGTGTGTGGCAGGGAAAAGTGTTGTGGGTGAAAAAAAAAAAAAAAAAAAAAAAAAAATCGGGTGAGGGTGTGAGTAGGGAACAGACAGGTGAGGGTGTGTGTAGGGAACAGACTGAATCAGGTGAATCAGCTGAGGCTGAGCTGACTGTCCTTGCAGTCGCAGCAGCTGACAAAGAGAGGAGGGATGAGGTTGTGTTGAGTTAAAGTGGCAAAGTAAAAAAAAATGTCTGCAAGGAAAAGAAAAGGACAGGATTAGGGGTTCTCAGGCCAAAAAAGTGGCAGTGAGAGAGGAAGAGGAGGAGGAGGAAGAAGAGGTGGAGGAGGAAGGGCTAGAGGAGTTAGAAATGGAGGAAGAGGAGGAGGAAGAGGACTGTACTGTACTCAGTCAGCCTCTGACTGACTCCCAGATCTCTGTTGGGTCGGTACAGGGAGAACTGTACCAGGTACAACTAATATGACAGTTCCTCCAGAAAACAAAAATAGCAAAAACATAAACCTTGAAGACTATTTTGAGAACAAAAGTGTTTTATTGATTTCAATACGAGCTCAGATGCATCTTAGAGGTGAGAGAGGCTTCACTCTACCGGAGTTTTCAGATTAAAGAAACTGGTTCTGAGGATCAAACTAGAGCTTTTAAATGATGGAGACAGTGAGGGAATCTAGGACCGTCCGTCTGCTGTCGGTATTCATTTTTGTGTCATTTTTTCTTATCTGACATGATGAGTAATTTTAAAATCTCCACTCTTAATATAAACGGTGGCAGAGATGTGAAGAAGAGGGCTTGCCTTGTTGAGTTTTTAAAACTTAAAAGGAGTAAATATTGCAATGTTGCAGGAAACGCACAGCGACACTTTAAATGAGACCGACTGGAGGAGGGAATGGGATGGGGGGGGGGTGGTGTTAAGTCATCTTAGCAGCATCAGCGGAGGAGTAGAACTCCTTTTTGCAAGAAACTTTCTACCAAAGTCCCACACTGTAGACGAAAGAATAAAGGGCCGACTCTTAGTAGTCAGAGCCCAGTATGAAGTTTTTAATCTGGTTTTTATAAATGTATACGCTCCAAACTCAGGACCTGCTAGAGTTCTTTTTTTAAATGAAATTAAGTGAGTGTGAACCAGAGGAGTTTTTATTTTTGGGAGGGGATTTTAACTGTACACGTGATGATGTTTTAGATCGGAACCATAACGAACCACATGCCGCCTCTAAACGAGCTATGCAGCGGCTGATGGAGACACACAGTCTCTCAGACGTCTGGAGAGACCGCCATGCACTGCAGAGACCGTACACATGGGTCCACTGCAGAGACAACCGGTTGACTATGGCTAGACTAGACAGGTTTTATTGTTTTAAGCACCATTTTAATGTTTTTAAAGCGTGTAGTATATTGCCTGTCGGTTTTTCTGATCATTCATATGTGTATTGTGATGTTTACATTGCCAATATAAAACCCAGATCTGCGTATTGGCATTTTAACACAGCTTTGCTTTTAGATGCACATTTTAGGGATGTTTTTATTTTTTTTTGGAAAGGTTTTAGAGACAGAAGGAGAGATTTTAGTTCGTTGAGGCAGTGGTGGGACATTGGGAAGGTTGAAATCAGGCAGCTTTGTCAGCAGTACACTCTCAATGTTTCTCGAGACATTACCAAGTCTATGAACGATCTGGCGAGAACTATAGTGGACATGCAGAGTCCACAGGAAAACGAGGCTGTATTGAAGACCTCAAGTCTAAAAAAGCCATCTTGGCAGACCTGCTGGGCATGAGAGCGCATAAGGGGCACTGATCCGGTCCCGTTTTCAGACTGCTGCTTTAATGGACTCTCCAACTAAGTTCTTTTTTAGTTTGGAGAAGAAGAATGGCCAGAGCCGGATGATCCATGCTCGGAGATCAGAAGGAAGACAGTCATTAACGACAGCTTCGCAGATCCGAGAGAGAGCTATGAACTTCTATTCTGATCTCTACAGCACAGAGTACACAGAGGATGACGAGGCTTTCACCAGGTTCTGCAGGGACCTGCCCACGGTTTCTGGGGACGACAATGAGGAGCTGGAGGGGCCCCTGACGGAGGAAGAGGTTTCTAGAGCTCTACAAAGCATGCAGGGGGGAAAGGCCCCTGGGATTGATGGTCTCCATCCAGAGTTTTACAAAACTTTCTGGGACATAATGAAAATGGACATTTTAGATGTTTTTACCGAAAGTTTTGATGGTTGTTCCCTTCCGCAGAGTTGCAGGAGGGCTGTGCTGACCCTCCTCCCGAAGAAAGGGGACTTACAGGACATTAAGAACTGGAGGCCGGTCTCTCTGCTGTGTGCAGATTATAAGATGCCGTCTAAAGTCCTGGCATCCAGGCTGAAGCTGGTGTTGGATCGGGTCATCCATAAGACTCAAACATACTGTGTGCCCGGCAGGTCCATTGTTGACAATGTGTCACTAATTCGGGATATTTTGACAGTCTCTGGTTCATTGGGCGTAGACACTGGTCTGGTTTCTTTGGACCAGGAAAAGGCGTTTGACCGGGTTGAGCACCGTTACCTGTGGAAAGTTCTGGAGAGGTTCGGCCTCAGCCCTGGTTTCATCGCCAAGATAAAAGGTAATGTACGAGAACATTGAGAGTGTGCTGAAGATTAATGGTGGTTTGTGTAAACCCTTCAAGGTAAACAGGGGGATAAGACAGGGCTGCTCAATGTCTGGGATGTTATACGCCTTATCCATTGAACCCATGCTGCATAATGTCCGCTCTGGCATCACTGGCCTGTTTTTACCTGGTTTTACTACACCTTTTACTGTATCGGACTACGCAGACGACATCATAGTTTTTACTAAAAACCAACAAGATGTAGATAGTTTAGGTCGTATTGTGGAGACGTTTCACAGCATTTCTGCTGCCAAAGTAAACTGGGCAAAAAGTGAAGCCCTGGCAGTGGGGAGCTGGGCTGGAGGGCTTCCTCAGCTTCCTGGGGGGTTGATCTGGAAGAGGGGGGGGGTTAAAGTACCTGGGGGTTTATCCGGGGGACCAGAGAACCATGGATAGGAACTGGGAAGAAGTCATTGAAAAGGTGGAGGGGACGTTGGGAAAATGGAGGTGGCTGCTTCCCCACATGTCGTACAGAGGAAGGGTGCTCATCATAAATAACTTGGTAGCATCCAGCCTCTGGCACAAGTTAAAATGTATGGAGCCCCCAGCTGGTCTTTTAAAAACAATACAGTCGATCATTTTAAAGTTATTTTGGGACATGATGCACTGGGTTCCCAAATGTGTTTTATATCTGCCGAAAGAGGAGGGAGGGCAGGGTTTGGTGGACTTGGAGAGCCGGACAGCTGCTTTTAGATTACAGTTTATACAAAGGTTTTTATATGAAAATTATGATGTCGTCTGGAGGCCCGTAGCCAGCACCATTTTAAGGGGGGTTGCAGGTCTGGGTCTTGATGCCTCGTTGTTTTATCTCGTTGTGTAAATTGCCTTCTTTTTACCAAGGACTTTTTAAAGCATGGACACGTTTTAAATGGACCAGATTGGAACCTGCAGCATCTCTGTTCTGGCTCCTGGAGGAGCCTTTGGTGTGGGGGGCCCGGCTGGATCTCAAGGATGGCAGCAGACCGGGACTCACGGAGAGGCTGATGAGGGCTGGAGTGACCACGTTGAAGGGAATCGTGGAGGCTGCGGGTCCTGGTTTCCTGAGCACCGAGGCAGTGGCCTCTCTGCTGGGCCTGAGGTCGGCCCGCTACACCAGAACCATCCTGAACCAGTGGATTAACAGACTGGACAGTGGAGAAACAGAGATGCTGCGGGACTATTTTAAATGGGACAGACATCCCCGTTCCTGGAGACCCCTTTTCAGACCTTGGTTTTTTAATTAACAATACTGACTCACTAGCACAACATACACCACGTGGTGCTGATTTCCATATGCAGACTGGGAAAGGTCTGTATAGGAACTGTGTTCTGGCCACCCACCATAAGACGCTGAGTGATAGGAAGGACATGGTGTGGAAGGACAGACTGCTGAAAGACAGGAAACCAGTGTGGAGAGTCTTGTATAAGCCTCCCCTGAACAAGAGGTCTGGAGACCTGCAGTGGAGGATCCTCCACGGGGCTCTGGCCGTGAATGTGTTTCTGTCTAAGATTAATCCCACCATGTCCTCCACGTGTCCTTTCTGTCTCCACCCTGAGACTATCACCCACTGCTATCTGGACTGTTACAGGCTGAAACCTCTTTTTAACATTTTAAAAACTGTGTTTTTAGATTGTGGAGAGGTTTTTAGTGAGACTGCTTTTATTTTTGGTGCTGGCTACAGAAAGAAAAATGCGAATAAGTGGCAAATGTTGAATTTTATTGTGGGTCAGGCAAAACTGTCAATTTATAAAAGTCGGAAAAACCAGAGAGAGAACGTGTGTGGACTAGAGCTGAAGAAGCTGTACGTGGCTCTGGTGAAGGCCAGAGTGAGAGTGGATTTCAGGTTCCTCTCTCTGATGAAAGACATGCAGCAGTTCTTAGACCAGTGGTGTTTCACCACGGCTCTGTGCTCTGTGAAGGACGATGAGCTCATCTTTCATTCTGTGTTTTTATGAGATTATTTATTTAATTTATTACATGTGGTCTTAAATTTGTTTTGTGCATCTAAGAACAATATGATGTTCTGGTAGAGAAAGAAATGTCTTTCTGAAAAATAAAGGTTTTGTAAAAATCAAAATCAAATCTCTCTCTCTCTCTCTCTCTCTCTCTGTCTCTCTCTCTCTCTCTCCCTTTTTAATTGTCTGCAGGAGGAACCAAACGTGGCTGTCGGCCAACCACATCGCACTCTACTCTACTCCTCTGGCTCCCGGCCAATGGAGAGCCTCAGTCTGCATGTGACTGGAAAAGCCGACCGAAGAATGTGAAAACACACACACACACACACACAGAAAGTAGGTTAGGGTTCTCCTCTTTCTCTTCTTCACAAAGACAATCCTCTCCAGTCGTCTTCCAGATGTACAAACCGGTTCAGTCTCCGCCTCTCCACACACACACACACACACACACACACACACACACACACACACACACACACACACACACACACACACACACACACACACACACACACACACACACACACACACACACACACACACACACACACACACACACACACACACTCCTTCCAGAAAAATGCTGAGTTTTTTGTGATTGATGGAATATGCTATATATATTTATGCAAATGTGTGCGATGAACTTGCAAAAACGGCAGTTTGATGAAAAAGAGAAATAAAAAAGTGATTCTCCCCCCCCCCACCATATTTGGCGCGGAAATCGGCAATTTATGCGGCGAAAGTGCGACGTATTTCAAAAAAATGCGCCAAATATCTGATCAGATGTGCCTTTCCTTTAGATGGCGGCGGCATTTTTTGGGGCTTAAAAAAAGAACCCAAAAAAGTGAAACCACCCTCCAGAGTGGAAATCTTAAAAACACTCCACTGTCACGTTCCCGTGTGTGTGTGTGTGTGTGTGTGTGTGTGTGTGTGTGTGTGTGTGGGTCTGTGTGTGTGGGTGTGGGTCTGTGTGTGTGTGGGGGTCTGTGTGTGTCTGGGTCTGTGTGTGTCTGGGTCTGTGTGGGTCTGTGTGTCTGTCTGTCTGTATGTGTGTGTGTGGTTCTGTGTGTGTGTGTGTGTGTGTCTGTCTGTCTGTCTGTCTGTGCCGCGTGTGTGTGGATGTGCTACGTGTGTGTGTGTGTCTATGAGTGTCTCTGTGTATCTGTGTGTCTCTGTGTGTGTTTGTGTGTGTGTGTGTGTGTGTCTCTGTGTGTCTCTGCGTGTGTGTGTGTCTATGAGTGTCTCTGTGTGTGTGCCGCGTGTGTGTGTCCCGTGTGTGTGTGTGTGGATGTGCCGCGTGTGTGGATGTGCCAAGTGTGTGTGTGTGTCTCTCTGTGTGTGTGTGTGTGTGTGTGTGTGTGTGTGTGTGTGTGTGTGTGTCTCTGTGTGTGTGTGTGTGTGTGTCTGTCTGTCTGTGTGACGTGTAGAGTTTACGGATATAAACCTGTGACCTGTGTTACTGCAGGTCTCGTGTAGCCTGCTGACAGTTTGGTCGACACAAGCTTCCAAAAAGTCGCCACAGAGTTCCTCAGCCATCGTATAGATTACATTTTTAAAAAGCCGACTCACAACAACCGGTTTCTCAGCCCAAATATGCAAAGTTTCAAAGTCGGCAAATCTGCCCAAATTCTGCTTTAAGTCATGCACTATTACACCACCGTCTGTCTGGTTTGGTGCCCTTCTACAGTAGGTGTGAAGCTAAACTGATATGTGGACCGGATCTAACTCTGCAAGGGGCCTTGTTTGGCCCGCGGGCCTCGAGTTGGACACGATGGGTCAATGGCAGTGTTTCTCAAATGGGGGTACGTGCCCCCTTAGGAGTGCTCTGGAGGACTGCTGGGGGTATGTGTCCCCCTAGGGGTACTCTGGAGGACTGCAGGGGGTATGTGTCCCCCTAGGGGTGCTCTGGAGGACTGCAGGGGGTATGTGTCCCCCCCCCCCTTTTTGGGAACCACTGCTCTACGGTGACAACAATGAGACAAATAAGAAAGAATCAAAGTCCGGTCCTCACCTCCTCATGGACAGCTTCCACTTTGGGGTTACTTCCCGTCCGCCGGAGGCCGGCGCCGGGCCCGCCGCTCGCCGTGGTGGCGTCCGACTTGGACCTCTGGTGCGTCCGGCGGGACGGCGAGACGAACACCTCGGCCTCCGCCTCTGCTGGGAAGGTGCCAGCCGCGCAGAGAGACAGCGAGGACTCCACGCTGCTGCTGTTGTGTCTCCGGTGGCAGCGCCGGCGGTGGCACGGCGAGGACGCCGGGCTGCCACCGGAGACGGACGCCGGCGGCGGAGACGAAGGTTTGAGCTCGTCGGACAGGATGAGTTTGCGGAGCTTGGCCCCTCTGGAGTGCCGCTGCGTGGAGATGTGCATGTCGGACGAGTACGCGCCCAACAGCCACGCCGTCAGGAGGGAGAAGGCGATGCCGCCGCGGCAACGGTAGATCTGAGACACACAAACACACATAACTTACACAATATCACATTATTTTTATATATATTATTCATAGCTTTTCTGTTAAAGCATATCTCTCGCCAAAATGCATCCTATAGGGTATTTTGTGAATGTACGTGAGTCAAACTTTAGTTTAAAAGCATATTTAGGACCGAATCGCCACTTTTAAGATTCACCGTATTCTCATTTTTGGGTCAAATGGCCTTTTGAACGGGAGAGCTAGGGGCCCTCTCATGCTAGTCTCAAAATAGCTATTTTCGAAATACTAAGAAGGCTCGACACAACATGAAACTTTGCTTCAAGTATCACCAGGGGCTCTACACCTTAACGAAAGCATTGACAACATTGTTTGTGTACCCAGAGTTTACTAACAAAGAAAAACTCACCGTAGCTCTTGTTGTTTCCGGCCGCAGCCATTTTATCAGTCAAAAACCGTCAATTTCCGAATGCAGCGTAACAGGGAGGAGAGTAGAGACGGAAAGCTCCTAAACCTTAGTTCCATATAAATGCATGAGAATACGGTGAATCTTAAAAGTGGCGATTCGGTCCTAAATGTGCTTTTAAACTCAAGTTTGACTCACGTACATTCACAAAAACACCCTAGGATGCATTTTGGCGAGAGTTACGCTTTAAGTAACTAAATACATTTTTTTAGAGAAAATCCCGCTAACTGACCATTACGCAAGCAGTAATTTATTTAGAAGAAAAATACAACGTTTCGGTCTCAGACCTTCATCAGGTGAATTCACACATTGACCTCAACCATAGCCTTAAATAGTTTGGTTGACTAATCAGGACCAATCAGGTCCAGCTCTTGAATGACGTCATTCATTCACAAAAGTGTAACTCTCATCACGGACTGTGAACAGGAAAAGGCAGACAAAATGCCACTCAATACATTTAAAAACAATGGATGATCAGTGCATTGTCATTAGCCCAATATTTTTCCACAGCTGATCAAAGAGGACACAGTCCATTCAAAAGTGGATCATTACATTGGTTAAATAACTCTTAAAAAAAAAGCTTTCTTACGTTGCAAAAGTCACTAAATAAACAAATAATGAAAAAAGTGGGTGTATTTTACATTAAATTCAATGGAGCAATCTCCAAATACTCGTCAGGCTTCTTCTTCTTTGAAATGCTACTCCTCTTACATACTTTTACCTACGGACGACATTCAGACTTTAAACTGTTTGCAAAACCTTCAGCTATTAGAGAATGATTTAGCTTCATGATATCTTTTTTTAGTGCGGGCACCAGGTAGCCCCCCAAGGGCCACATGAGTAGCCCTCAGGCCTGTTCTAAAAATTAAAATTGAATATTGATATTATCTGTTTCCCACCTTAAGTCATTGTTGATAATTATTGTGAGAAATCATTAACATGATCAGTGTCTTCACATAGATGAGCAGCATTAATCATTAATAATCATATATAACTAAAGGCAAACTGAGCACATTTGTTATTTCAGAAGAGTGTATCAAACTGGTAGCCCTTTGTATGACTCAATACCCATGAAGTAGCTCTCAGTTTCAAAAAGGTTGGTGATTTACACAATATCACATTATTTTTATGTACAGTCAAGCCCGAAATGATTCATAGCCCTGGCAAATTCTGACTTAAAGTTACTTTTATTCAACCAGCAAGTCTTCTTTTTTGGACCGGAAATGACACAGGCTTCTCCCAAAAGATAATAAGACGATGTACAAGAGGCATCATTGTGGAAAATAATATTACTCCTCTTTTATTTGCATTTGAACAAAAAGTGGCATGTTCAAATTATTCATACCTTCTCAATAATCAATAGAAAAGTCTTTGTTAAATTCAATGGAGCAATCTCCAAATACTCGTCAGGCTTCTTCTTCTACTTCTTTGAAATGCTACTCCTCTTACATACTTTTATCTACGGACGACGTTCAAACTTTAAACTGTTCGCAAAATCTTCAGCTATTAGAGAATGATTTAGCGTCATGATATCTTTTACGGTTTTTGGGTTATCACTGCTTAAGTTTAGTGAATGACTCAGAGTGGGTGATGTTTAGCTTTAGCAATGTAGGTTTTCAGCATTCACACGCATTTTCTGCCGGGTATCAGTTAGCTTTTCTGTTAAGTAACGTAATCAACAAATAATGGAAAAAAAGTGTCCGGAGCGCTTCTGCTCTCCTTTTAACCACCGCCACTCATGGAAGGGAAGAAAGTTCACGGAGAGGAGGAAGAATCATGACCAACAATTTTTTATTTGGCAAGACATTTAAAAGTACACCAACGTGAGACACACAAAGTGATTATAGTGTGCAGGTGCCTTCTCAAGCAGACACACGTTGGTGTACTTTTAAATGTCATGCCGACTGAACGTAGGATGGATGGATAGATGGAGAGATGGATGGGTGGGAACTATATTCTCAGAAGGCGAAGCACTGCTACTTCTGTTACTTGGGCGGAGTGACATGCTTGCAGCACCTGAGAGGCCCCGAGCAGAGAGTAGCAGTGCTTCACCTTTCTGAGAATATAGTTCCCAGTATGTATACGGTTAGAAGATGGCTGTGTGTCATGTGACCTTGTTATTTGTACACAATGTGACTATACAAATCACAACATGTAAATAGGAACATGTTGGCGTTATTTTGGCACTTATTGGGAGCAGTAGGCTAGATGGAGCCTGTTACCTCCAGGATCTGTGCTAAGCTAGGCTAGATGGAGCCGATTACCTCCAGGATCTGTGCTAAGCTAGGCTAGATGGAGCCGGTTACCTCCAGGATGTGTGCTAAGCTAGGCTAGATGGAGCCGGTTACCTCCAGGATCCTTGCTAAGCTAGGCTAGATGGAGCCGGTTACCTCCAGGATCTGTGCTAAGCTAGACTAGAAGGCTGCGTGCGGCGGCGTGCGGCGGCGTCGTGCAGTGGTGTAGACGGCGTGCGGCTGCGTAGGCGTGCTGTGGTGTGCGGCGGCGTTGGCGTGCTGCGGCGTTGGCGTACGGCGGCGTTGGCGTGCTGTGCCGTTGGCGTGCAGTGCCGTTGGCGTGCAGTGACTCACCAGGTATGGGCTGATGGCGTCCCCGACCTCCGTGTCCATGTGCACGTACATGTTGAGCAGCTGCGGCAGGTAGAAGTCCACCTCGCTGTCGGGGAAGCTGAAGAGCCGGTTCCCGATGTAGGCCTGCACGCCGGGCTCCTTGGACTTGTACAGGTAGGCGATTGCCATGGAAACGTCAAACAGCTTGGACTCGAACAGCCGCAGCAGCCACGACTGTTTGGACGCAGCAGCAGCAGCAGCAGCAGCAGAAGAAGACTGGGATATCTCTCTCACAGCGCCGCGTTTCTCTCCCTCCTCCTCTTCTTCTTCTTCTTCTTCTCCTTCTTCTTCTTCTTCTCTGATGGAGCCGGCATCCCACTGAGGACTGGCGCCCTCCGTTTGGTCCGTGTTGTTGTTGTTTACTTGTTGTTGTTGTTGCTGGTCTGGCCCCTCCCTGTTCTGAAGCTGGACCTGGAGAAGAACTTCCTGGCACGCCTTTAGAGCCACTTCAGGGTCGATCACTGCAAACGGAAAACACAACCACAACCATCGGAGGATTAACCTTACAGATTAGAGTGAGTGAGTGAGTGCGCGTGTGTGTGTGTGTGTGTGTGTTGTGGTGTGTTGAGCGTGTGTGTGTGTGTGAGATGTGTGTGTATGTGTGTGAGTGCGTGTGTGTGGGTGTGTGTATGTATGTATGTGTGTGTGCGTGTGTGTGTGTGTGAGATGTGTGTGTGCGTGTATGTGTGTGTTTGAGTGTGTGTGTGTGTGTGTGTGTGTGTTTGAGTGTGTGGTGTGTTGAGCGTGTGTGTGTGTGTGAGATGTGTGTGTATGTGTGTGTGTGTGTGTGTGTATGTATGTGTGTGTGCGTGTGTGTGTGAGATGTGTGTGTGTGTGTGTGTGTGTGCGAAGTGTGTGTGTGTGTGTGTGTGTGAGTGTGTGTGTGTGTGCGTGCAGAGTGTGTGTGTGTGTGTATGTATGCATGTGTGTGTACGTGTGTGTGTGTGTGTGTGTGTGTGTGTGTGTGTGTGTGTGTGTGTGTGTGTGTGTGTGTGTGTGTGTGTGTGTGTGTGTGTATGCATATGTGTGTGTTGCTGGTCATGGGGTATTTGGCTTAAAAAAAAAAAAAAATCACAGTTCAAATGGGGAACTTTATTAATAATATAAGTTTGACAACAAGTGAGTTACAATGTAACCGTGAAGCCGCCTACACATGATGAGCACTTTGCTCTCTGCACACCGCCCTCCACCGCCCGGTGTGCAGAGAGCAAAGTGCAGCGCAGGTATTGGTCATCAAGGGCGGCAACGAAGCTATTCCCCGTTGCTAGGTAACGACACGCTGTTATCTCATTGGTAGCGCTTTCGAAAGCTCGGCAGCAACCAGGTCAAAGATGAAGAAATTTGAACTTGGAGCTCGGTGCAAAGCAAATCCAAGCGGCAGAACAGCAGCTGGTTGGGCGCCCCCCCCCCACGTAGGAAATCAATGGAACGGCCGGCACAAAGTGGTTTTGCCGCCTATCGTGTGTAGGCAACTTAACTTGGTCAAGTGCAAGTACGGAGGTTTCCCTTCGCAGCACTTTGCAGCTTAGGCGGCCGCCTGACCAAGACCCTGTTTACACGTACGTGGTTATCTTTTACAAACTGAGACATTTCCCTTCGTTTACACGCAAACGGAGAACTCTCCTCTGAAAGAGAGTCTTTCTAAAACCTCCGGCCAGAGTGGAGATCTTTGAGATCTTCGTTTGCACGTAAGCTGAGACAAACTGAGGTTTAGGCAGCCGAGAGAGAGAGAGAGAGAAAGAGGAAGCGATTGGTTGCTGTTGTTGCTATTTTCTGGATTCTGATTGGCTAACGTGGGTTTGAGCTTCTCCGTTTATATTTGGGCTCCCATGGTAACAGGTTAGAGCTGCCTGCGTGACACGCACGTCTCAGGCCGCGGCTTGAGCCGAAAACGCGTGCATGCTAGAAATAGAACCGACGCCTATTTTTCACGCGACACGCAAGCGCGTTGGAAGCGTTTCCAGGCAGCATAGAATAGGAAAAGATGTTTATATGTCGTTTAGACACAAATACATATTAAAGGTGCTCTAAGTGATGGGACGTGTTTTTTAGGCTACAACATTTTTTGTCACATACAGCAAACATCTCCTCACTATCTGCTAGCTGACTGTCCACTGAACACACAGTAAAAACATCTCACTATCTGCTAGCTGCCTGTCCACTGAACACACTGTAAAACATATCTCCTCACTATCTGCTAGCTGCCTGTCCCCTGAACACACTGTAAAAAACATCTCCTCACTATCTACTGGCTGCCTGTCCCCTGAACACACTGTAAAAAACATCTCCTCACTATCTGCTAGCTGACTGTCCCCTGAACACACTGTAAAAAACATCTCCTCACTATCTACTGGCTGCCTGTCCCCTGAACACACTGTAAAAAAACATCTCCTCACTATCTACTGGCTGCCTGTCCCCTGAACACACTGTAAAAAACATCTCCTCACTATCTGCTAGCTGTCTGTCCCCTGAACACACTGTAAAAAAACATCTCCTCACTATCTACTGGCTGCCTGTCCCCTGAACACACTGTAAAAAACATCTTCTCACTATCTGCTAGCTGCCTGTCCTCTGAACACACTGTAAAAAACATCTCCTCACTATCTGCTAGCTGCCTGTCCCCTGAACACACTGTAAAAAACATCTCCTCACTGTCTGTTAGCTGCCTGTCCCCTGAACACACTGTAAAAAACATCTCCTCACTGTCTGTTAGCTGCCTGTCCCCTGAACACACTGTAAAAAACATCTCCTCACTATCTGCTAGCTGCCTGTCCCCTGAACACACTGTAAAAAACATCTCCTCACTGTCTGTTAGCTGCCTGTCCCCTGAACACACTGTAAAAAACATCTCCTCACTGTCTGTTAGCTGCCTGTCTCCTGAACACACTGTAAAAAACATCTCCTCACTATCTGCTAGCTGCCTGTCCCCTGAACACACTGTAAAAAACATCTCCTCACTGTCTGTTAGCTGCCTGTCCCCTGAACACACTGTAAAAAACATCTCCTCACTATCTGCTAGCTGCCTGACTGTGTGTGTGTGTGTGTGTGTGTGTGTGTGTGTCTCTGTGTGTGTCTTTTTGTGGCTTCTACTCAACGTTTTTCTGACAGTTTCTCTCCCTTCCCTCCACCCTTTTTCTCGTACCTTGGTCAACGGCGAGATCCATCTCCATGGCGTCCTCGGAGATGACGTCCAGCGGGGGGCTGGGGCCGCGCGGGTCCCCCCCCCTGCCACTCAACCCCCCTCTCCCACCCCCACCCCCACCCTCGCTGGCGCTGCTGCTGCCGATGCTGCCGGTGCTGCCGATGCTGCCGCTGGGGCTGGAGCTTCGGGGGCTGGCGCTCGGCGACGACGGTTGCTCCCCAGGGGGGGGTGGGGGTGGGGGGCCAGCGGGGCGGGGGTGGTGGTGGTGGTGGTGATGGGGGTGGTGGTGGTGGTGGTGGTGGTGGTGGTGGGGGGGGCAGTCGGAGGAACTCTCTGAACAAGAGGAAGAAGAGGAGGAAGAAGAAGAGGAGGAAGAGGAGGCGCTTGAGGGGGAAGACGGGCAGGAGAAGGTGGTGGGGGAGGAGGAGGATGTTGCCATGGCGACCGTGGGGGGCTGTGGGGGTGGTGGCTGGGGTTGGGGGGGCGAGTGGGCAGGGCTTAGGTGGAGCGCCCGTAGAGCCGGGGACAGGGAGACCTCAGCGTCGGCCATGTCCAAGGAGCAGACCTACACAGAGACACACACACACACACACACACAGGTTATTATTCACTTTCTAAAGGGCTCAACTGCTGTATTATTTATGTAGAATTTTATTTTTATATATATATATATAGCTGTCAGCATTAATGCGTTACTCGCGTTGCGATCAAGGGCCGAGCATAACGCGTACATTTTTTTTTAATCGCATGCCGCCATTTATTTATTTACTTTCACTTTACTCGGCTTTGCGTCGCGCCTAACAGGTTACTATTTTATATAGAATAGTTGCCTAACAGGTTACTATTTTGTATAGAATAGTTGCCTACAGGCTACTATTTTGTATATATTAGTTGCCTAACAGGCCACTATTTTGTATAGAATAGTTGCCTACAGGCTACTATTTTGTATATATTAGTTGCCTAACAGGCCACTATTTTGTATAGAATAGTTGCCTACAGGCTACTATTTTGTATATATTAGTTGCCTAACAGGCTACTATTTTGTATAGAATAGTTGCCTACAGGCTACTATTTTGTATGTATTAGTTGCCTAACAGGCTACTATTTTGTATAGAATAGTTGCCTACAGGCTACTATTTTGTATACATTAGTTGCCTAACAGGCTACTATTTTGACCCTTTTGCCGCACTTTGCCTCGTAACACAGCCTGCTGCTGCAGAAATAGCAACGCAGATTTCGGTGTCACCGATATGCCTGCGCTTTAGGGGTGGGGGGAAAAAAATCGATAGAGTATAGTATCGCAATATTTTCTGTGGCAATACTGTATCGATACACAGACGCCAAGTATCGATCTTTTATTATATATGTGTTGGTCAGTCTGTGTGCTTGACAATCCCCATTTTGCAGCAATACAATTGAAGTGAGATGAACAAACAGAGAAAAGTATCTTTTTAGATAAAACAGATGTTGACAAAATTTCCTTTTGAGGACATAATTTGAAATTGGGAAAAATGGGAAAAAGGTAATGAATTGCAATATATCGCAGAATATTGCAATATGTTTGAAATCGCAATAATATCGTATCGTGACGTAAGTTTCATGATGATATCGTATCGTAAGGCCTCTGGTGATTCCCACCCCTACTGATGCTCTGAAACAGACGTTACAGGCATCAGAATCATCGCTGCACGTGACGCTAGTTAACACTACACCTGACAGCAGCTAACGTTAGCCTACCGCTAGCTAGTAGCTGGATTAAACACGGTTACAATGCTGACAGCTAACGCTAAATGGTGTAAAGTTTGTCTGTATTTCACTGTTGTGTATTCCAACACAGGAACCTAACAATCTCCAGCTGCCGTTGTCGCAAAAACACAGACGGTGCGTTCAATGAAACTGGTAATCTACAGCCTTGTGGTGCATTCAAAGTTATTGTTAAATGCCCTTTTCCCATCTGGTGGTAGTTTTTGTCGTTCAACAGCTATTTACTAGCGAAATAAGTTATTGTCATAAGTTATTAAATTATTATTAAATAAAATTTTGACCATATGGCCTTTAGCAATTAACAAGCCGTTCTTTAATGTCGCCAACTGTTGTTTAGTACCCTTCTTTTTTTTTACTTTCTTAAAAAGTATCGGTTCAGACACCGTTAAGGAACCGGTACCATTTTAAACGTATCGCTTTAGCACCGGTATCCAAAGCAAACAATACCCAACCATAATACTGACTTTAGATTCACAAATTTTTCTTTTGTTTACAGTAAATAAATCAATAATAAACAAATACAAATCTTAAAATCAAGTTCATAAAGTCACTCTTTGCATTCAAGGTAAGAATTGCTTTCCATTGTTAATATGTACTTAAAAACAGTTCTGAAATGGAAAATAATAGAATTTTAATCATGTGATAAAACATGTGATTAATCACGATTAAAAAAAATTATTGACACACACAAACACACACACACACACACACACACACACAGTCAGAGAAAGTGGTGGAGCAGATGAGGATATAAGAAGGTGCATGAAACTGAACTGTGAAAAATATTAAAAACAAATCTGTTTTCCTCCTGATGACCTCATCTGATCACACACAGCTGAGCATGATGTCATCAACAGCAGAGAGAGAGAGAGTGTGTGTATGTGTGTGTATATATGTGCGTGTGTGTTGGTATCTATTATATATATATTACAGCTGTGTGTATCTGTGTGTGTGTGTTTGTATGTCTGTGTAGCTGTGTGTGTGTGTGTGTGTGTATATAGCTGTGTGTATGTCTCTCTCTCTGTGTCTGTGTGTGTATATATAAATGTGTCTCTGTGTGTGTGTGTGTGTGTGTGTGTGTGTGTGTGTGTGTGTGTGTGTGTGTGTGTGTGTGTGTGTGTGTGTGATTCTCTCCAGATGTGAGCGTGGGTGGAGGTTGACTTTACTCTCCTCCTCCTCCACTGAGACTTTAGCAACATTATACTTCTACATGTATTCAATAACTGAAGTTACTCTTTTACTTCATATTGTTACTATACTCCAGTATAATTCTGGAGGTACTTGTACTTTAGTTTATATACTTGTACTTGTCCACATCTCAGAGGGGAACGTTGTACTTTCTACTCTGAAACATCTGTCTGAAGAGGAGTTGGGATTTCTTTAAATCCTCAGAAACTTGAACAGAGTTTGGTTGGTGCAAAGATTAATCATTAAATGAATTAACTATTATTAAGATAAATCGATGAGTCATTGTTATGATAACGCAGGTTGTGTGAGGTCAGCTTGTTAAATGTGAATATTTTCATCTCAGTAAACTGAGACAACTAATCCAAGAACATGTTTTTTGGCACTTTTTCTTAAGTTTTAATGGTTTAACATTTTCGCCGCTTTTTTTCCCTGAGTTTAATGGCACTTTTCCCGACGGTTATTTTTTAGCAATTTTTTGGGAGTTTTTTTTCGACTTTTTATACTTTTTTTTGGCATATCCATCTGGGAACTTTCCATTGGAGAACTTTTGGGAAGGGGCGGAAATCCTGGTTAGCTGATTGGATAAACCATCTGTCTATCACCTATGTTGGTGATAGACGGGCCAAATCAACCAATCAGATCCACGAGCCAGGCTACCCCTGCTGCTGCTGCAGTCAAAGCATAGCTCGTTAGCTCAGCAAGCTAGCAACATGTCGGTAAAGGAGATTTGCCGTTTGTGTAACGAGAATTTTAGGAATAAAAAGGCCCCATTTCAGGTTCCCGGTCCATATTCCAAAAGAAGGATCCAAGAGGAAAAAGCATTAGCGAGTGGCTAACAGAATTAGGGCTACCGCTGTCTGAAAATCCTGGTTTGCTGATTGGATAAACCATTTGTCTATCACCACCTAAACCCGCCTCAAAACCAACGCTGATTGGTCGGTCGTTTGGCGAACGGCTCCAAATTTTCTCTATCTCGAGATGCCAGACTGATCTGGGAGTGGAAAACTGGAGCTCGCCAGATCAGGACGCTCTCACGAGGCTAACTTTTTGGGCATGTTTGTCACCTTTTTCAAGGTTTTTTTGGAGTTTTTAATCACCATTTAAAACTTTTTTTTGGCATTTCTCTTTTTGCACTTTTTCCGAAGTTTAAATAGTTTTTTACCAAAATTTTCTGCATTTTTTTATCTGGCACTTTTCCCAGGTTTTTTTTTGGCAATTTCTGTCGAAAGGAGCCAGTTGAGGTGGTTCGGGCATCTGGTAAGGATGCCCCCTGGGCGCCTCCCTAGGGAGGTGTTCCAGGCATGTCCAGCTGGGAGGAGGCCTCGGGGAAGACCCAGGACTAGGTGGAGGGATTATATCTCCAACCTGGCCTGGGAAGGCCTCGGGATCCCCCAGTCGGAGCTGGTTAATGTGGCTCGGGAAAGGGAAGTTTGGGGTCCCCTGCTGGAGCTGCTCCCCCCGTGACCCGACACTGGATAAGTGGAAGAAGATGGATGGATGGAATTTTTGTAACCTTTTTACACTTTTTTTGTGCAATTTCAAGTGTTTTTTTTGGGCAATTCTTTTGGAGTTCTTGTCGCCTTTTCTGCATGAATGTCGCCTTTTTAAACTTTCTTTGGGGCATATTTTTGCCGTGTTTGTCGCATTTTTTTCTGAGTTTCTTTTCTGGACGATTTTCCTCGAACGTGTATGAGTTTCCTGCATTCTGGTACATTTTTGGCCCTTCATTTTCTCCACGTTTGGCCATTTTTTCCCTACATTTCTGTCGCTTCTTTTAACTTTTTTATTGTTGCAGCTTTGACCAAAATAACCAACCCATTAAATGAGGCGATGAGTTCCACGTTCGCCGGCTGAAATCATCAGAAAAACTATCACATAAAAGACGTCATTCTGCAGAATCACAGCTTTCACTTTCAGCACTGTAAGTTTATTTTGATCCAGATTCTTCTCTACATTTAGTTGAAGTCATGTTTTAAGTGCAGTAACAGAGTACTTATACAGTGTAGTGTTAGTACTATAACTTGTAACAGAGTATTTCTACTTCTTTCAGCTGTGATGACGTGTGTCTGTTTGTCTGACCTTTGACCTGCCGGCTGCTGATTGGTCGTCTGATGATCAACAGAAACAAACAGATGATGAGTTCAGAGCACTTCAACCTTCGGCCCAGTTTATAACCCCCCCCCCCTCCCCCACCCCAATAATCACAACTGGGCTGAATTAGCAGCTGGTGTCTCCTTTTTCGAGTTTTCAACTCATTTCAATCAAATATTTGGCAGTCCACTCAGCGAACAGAGGGAGTGGCTGAGAAAGTATAGTAGTACAGCATAGTAAAAAAAATAAAATAAAACAAAGAAGAATGGGGTTTATTTTGGAAAGTTTTTGACGCCTTTTTACACTTTTCTGGTGCAATTTTTTCAGCACGTTTGTCGCCTTTTTAAACTTTTTTTGGGGGGGGTTATTTTTGCTGTGTTTGTCGCCTTTTTTAAAAGTTTTTTTTTGGCAATTTTTCTGAGTTTTTGGCAATTTTTTCAGCGCATTTGTTGCCTTTTTAAACATTTTTTGGGGTTTATTTTTGGCGTGTTTGTCGCCTTTTTTAAAGTTTTTTTGGCTGGTTTGCGGTATATTCTTGGGTTTTCTCCGACCAAATATTTGGCAGTCCAATCAGCGAACAGAGAGAGTGGCTGAGAAAGTAGTACAGAATAGTATCCTGTACTATCTACCTACCTACCTACCTACCTATCCCTCCAAAAAGTGCCTCTGTCCGACCGGCCGATTATCGGTGCTGATGATCTAAACCACACATGTCAAACTCGAGGCCCGCGGGCCAAATCCGGGCCCTCGAAGATTAGGATCCGGCCCGCATATCAATTTAGGTTCACAATATATTTTGGCTCACCTAGAATTTTTTGTAATTTTTTCTGACATTTTTGTCACTTTTGGTGTATTTGTTTTTATTTTTTCTGACGTTTTTGTCACTTTTGGTGTATTTTTTTTAATTTTTTCTGATGCTTTTGTCACTTTTGGTGTATTTTTTCTGATGTTTTTGCCACTTTTGGCGAATTTTTTTGTAATTTTTCTCTGAGGTTTTTGTCACTTTTTTCCCGACGTTTTTGGGCGCTTCTTTTCTACGACGGCTGAGGAACTTTCTCCTGACTTCTTCAGGACTTTATGTCGACATAACTGTGAGTGAGAAGACTACATGACACGTGCGATAATACAGTCTAATATATTTTACTTTTTCGACTAAATAAAAGCCTGTCAATAAACTCTCCATGTCTGGCCCTTGGTGTGCTTCTCATTTTCCAGTGTGGCCCTATGGGAAGTTGAGTTTGACCCCCCCAATCTGGGTTTGCGGTATAGACTAGTCTCTGGTTTTCTCCGAGCAAATATTTATGTATGTTTTACACTTTTTTGGTGCAATGTTTTCAGCGCGTTTGTCGCTTTTTTGGGGGCATACTTTTGGCATGTTTGTTGCCTTTTTTGTATGTTTTTTGGTAATTCTTTCGCCATGTTGGGTGGGTGGTGATGGCGCAGTGGATATAACACGTGCCTTTGGTGTGGGATACCAGGGTTCGATTCCCACTGCGATACATCAACCAATGTGTCCCTGAGCAAGACACTTAACCCCTAGTTGCTCCAGAGGAGTGTTACCTCTGAAATATATATAGCAATTGTAAGTCGCCTTGGATAAAAGCGTCAGCTAAATGTAATGTAATAATAATGTAATAATGTTTGTCGCCTTTTTTTTTTTTTAATCTTATAGATAAAAGTTCTCAAACTTTTATCAATGTACCCCTTTTGAATTGTTTTCTTTAAGCCAAGTACCCCCCTTTTCGGTAGAAAAAACAAAGTCTCTATAAAACAGGAACAGTACAGCGCTGTCAGAGATAGATTTACTAAACAACAGCCTTGTAACTGAAAAAAAACATTTAAATGCTAATGAGGAAAAGAGACAAAAACTGTAAAAAAAAAAAAAAAAGACAAAAACATGGAAAAAGATGGTAGAAAGAAGGAAGGAAGGCAAGAATAGGTCAAAATAGTATCAAAATCTTCAAAAACAGAGACATAAATGTCACATTTTTGGTAGAAAGAAAAAGTCTACATAAAGAGGAACAATGTTCTGGACAACAGCCTCGTAACTATTAAAGATTTTGTTAAATATCTCACGTACCCCCTACAGTCCTCCAAAGTACCCCTAGGGGTACACGTACCTCCATTTGAGAAACACTGGTGTAGACAAACACCACTGGTTGGTCGCGATAAGATCTAGCTTCTACAGAGGCAGAAACTCTCCGTTGTGATAAACCCTGGTACCTGCCAACAGGTACTTTATGTAGTCTCACCTCCGTCCAGGTTCCCAGTAAGCTGAGGCAATACCAAAAGGTGACGTGAGAACCTGCAGGCTGCTGATTGGTCGGAGAGAATCGTATATGTATGTATGTATGTATGTACGTGCTTGAAAGTACCCCTTGAACTCGCTTTTCACATTTCAGGCCTCAACTAAAGATATAAACTGTAATTTTGTGAAGAATCAACAACAATGGGACACAACATGAAGTGAGGCAATTTATTGGATATTTCAAACTAAACAAATAAAAACTATGTGCAAAATTATCAGCCCCTTAAGTTAATACTGTAGCGCCACCTTTCGCGATTACAGCTGTAAGTCGCGGGGTATCTTTATCAGTTTGCACACAGAACTGACATTTTGCCATTCCTCCTTCCAAAACAGCTCGAGCTCAGTAAGGTTGGAGGAGGCGTTTGTGAACAGCAGTTTTCAGTTCTTCCACATATCGATTGGACAGGTCTGACTTTGACTTGCCATTCTAACACCTGGATATGTTTATTTGTGAACCATCCATTGTAGATTGCTTTATTTTGGACATTGTCTTGTTGGAAACTAATCTCCGTCCCAGTCTCAGGTCTTTGCAGACTCCATCAGGTTTCCAGAAGGTCCTGTTGCTCCATCCATCTTCCCATCAATTTTAACCATCTTCCCTGTCCCTGCTGAAAAAAGCAGGCCCAAACCATATGCTGCCACCACCATGTTAACGGCGGATGGTGTGTTCAGTGATGAGCTGTGTTGCTTTCGCCAAACATAACGTTTTGCATTGTTGCCAAAAGTTCGATTTTGGTTTCATCTGACCACAGCACCTTCTTCCACATGTTTGGTGTGTCTCCCAGGTGGCTTTTGGCAAACTTTAAGCGACACTTTTATGATATCTTTAAAAATGGCTTTCTTCTTGCCACTCTTCCATAAAAGGCCAGATTTGTGCAGTATACCACTGATTGTTGTCCTATGGACAGAGTCTCCCCACCTCAGCTGTAGATCTCTGCAGTTCATCCAGAGTGATCATGGGCCTCTTGGCTGCATCTCTGACAGTCTTCTCATTGTATGAGCTGAAAGTTTAGAGGACGGCGGGTCTTCGTAGATTTGTAGTGGTCTGATACTCCTTCCATTTCAATATTATCGCTTGCACAGTGCTCCTTGGGATGTTTAAAGCTTGGGAAATCTTTTGTATCAAATCGGCTTTAAACTTCTCCACAACAGTATCCCGCTGCCTGGTGTGTTCCTTGTTCTTCATGATGCTCTCGCGCTTTACACGGACCTCTGAGACTATCACAGAGCAGGTGCATTTATACGGAACTTGATTACACACAGCTGGATCTATTATCATCATTAGTCATTTAGGTCAACATTGATCTACAGTCCTCACGAAGTACCCTAGGGAATTTACATGCTGCATTTGAGAAACACGGGTGTAGATAATTTACGACCACTTTTTAGTGTTATTAGATTAAAAGTTTCGACAGAGGCAAGAAATTCTCCATTGTCATAAACCCTGGTACCTGCCAACAGTTACTTATGTAGTTCTCACCTCCGTCCAAGGTTTACAGTGAGTTGAGGCAATACCAAAGGTGACGTGAGAACCTCAGCGGGCTGCTGATTGGTCGGAGAGAATCGTATATGTATGTATGTATGTATGTATGTTATGTATGTATGTATGTATGTATGTATATATATATATATATATATCTAATGGTGATTAGTGACGATTCTCTCCGACCAATCAGCAGCCTGCAGGTTCTCACGTCACCTTTTGGTATTGACCCATTATTAGATAATAGTGCTCGTCAGCCATTGGTCTTTTATTTCGATTTGGAGATTAGTGTTGCTTTTTTTTGGGACGTTTTTAAAAAAATCGTGTTTTCAATTTTTTTGTCGCTTTATTCCGATGTATTTTTATTATTCGTTTTTATTATTCGTTTTTATTTCATTTGGACAATTTTTTTTTTTTTTACATTTAAGTCACATTTCTCGAGGGTTCTTTTCATAGTTCAGAGAATATTTTCTACCATTTTTTGGTCCAAAATGATGTTAAAATGCACCATTAGCACAGTAGAACAATGTTTAAAATAGGGCTGCTCCCTCTTAGTGGATTAGTGGACTAATCGGTGGTTTTGGTCTTAGACATCTTAGATTTCTTTAGTCCATTAGTCATGTTTTATACTTTTTTCACGCTGAATGACTTATTTCCAAGAAACATACGAGCACATCTCCGGTAAACACAAGAATTAAAGTTTGGGGTTGACATTTTACCTAACAGATATCACCGTGAAACCTACTTTAATGACTTTTATTAAGGCAATTATTTGTTGTATTACACGTTTTCTGAAATGTTGTGTTTAAATATGCAAAAGGAGGCGTTAACTTATTCAATACATGCATCCTTTCAGCGTGACTCTTTGCGGAGAAACTCAGATTTTACAGATCTGTCGATTTAAAATCAACTAATCGATTAGTCGATACAGTTGAACGAGTGTAGTCGACTAAGAATTTCTTCAATCGAGCACAGCCCTAGTTTAAAACACATGATGTTAAAAAAGGTTCCAGGCAGCTAGAATCGCCCCCAGAGGCCCCCTGAAAATCTACGCCTGTGTGAGTGTTTATTTACAGGCTGCTGCAGAATGGAGAGCCGCTCCCTCCGGATGAAAACAAGCCGGAGGAAGGAGGCGGAGAGCCGGGCAGCAGCAGCAGGCCCGCAGCCCCCCTCCTCCAGACAACCGTCCATCAACCAGCGGCTAACGGCTATCCAACGGCTGGCTAACGGCTAACTCAGCCGAGTTAAAAAAAAACACAGAAAAGTAGCAAAGTTAAGACGAAAATAAAGGACATGCGCAGAAGAGGGGAGACGTACCCAGTCACTGAAGCGTCTTCGCTCCGGGTTAAATGTCCCGAGACTCGGGGTTTAATCCCGTTTTTCTTCCCGGGGGTTTCCGGGTTGAATCGCGGCTTTTGATCCAGGGTTTAGTCCGGGTCTTTTAGCCCTTGGTTTTGGTCCGGGTTTTTCTTTCTTTAGGCTCTGAAGCGGGCCATTTTTTGGTTCGGGATTTTGTGGCCTGGCTGAGTTCGGAACAGCTCGACTCTGCTTGCTTTAAAGCAGCAGTGACGCAACGTCGGTCAAGACGACCGCAGTCCGAAACGACGACACGTCCGGTTAACTGCTTTCACAATAAAAGCATATTCAGGAATCAGAATCAGAATCAGAAATACTTTAAAAATCCCAGGGGGAAATTATTTTCGTTACCACTCCAGGTATACAAACAACAAATAAAAACAACATATATTATCAAGACTTTAAACATATATAATAAAAACAAATATACAGTAATAATATATAAATATGAAATGTACGGTGTTAATGTCAAATAGTGCAATAAAAAAGAGAAGTGATTGTCTATGTTTGAGATGAGATGATTACAGAGAGGGGGTGTGTGACTCTCTGAAGATGCTTTATTGTCATTGTATGAACACAACGACGTTTCGTCCGTGGCAATCAGTGCAGCAGCAGGAAATATATGAGAAAATGAAGCTAAAACAATTTAAAAAATAAAATAAAAAGTTAACAAAAAATGGGAAAGTGGAAAATAATATGAATTTGGATTTGAAAGTGGTTTGTACCAATAGAAATAAAATGGAATTTATTTCTAAAAATAAAATTGATGAAATGCATATTGGATTGAACATGAAATAAATAATATTTCTATGAATAAAAAATATTTGATCTTAAAAAATTTAATATTTCTATAAATAAGATGGATTTTATATCAAATAATAACAAAACTTTTGATATATATTAAAAAAAATGAAAATCTATCTATAAAATAATTATTTTATTTAAAAAAAAAAGATTAAAAAAATAATTAAAAATCAATTAAATTGGTTTTATGTCCATGTTTACACCATATAACTGTAAATTAATACGGTAGAATATTGAAAACAATCCTTGACAGCCTGTAGTTTTACCAAATGTCCTTTAATTGTTTAACACACACACACACACACACACACACACGCATACATGCATGCACACATAAACACACACACACATGCGCACACAGACAGATACACACACACACACGCATACACTCACACATACACACACCCATACACGCATGAAGACACACATACACACAAACACACACACACATGGAACACCCACACACTCGCACAAACACATACACACATACATACACGCACATATACACACATAAACACACACATGCACACACACACACAAACACACGCATGCGCACACACACGCACACACACATACACACACTCACATGCATACACGCATGCACACACACACACACATACACACGCACGCACACACAGAGGCACACACACGCGCACACACACATACACACACTCACATGCATACACGCATGCACACATACACACACCCATAAACGCACACATACACAAATAAACACACGCATGCACACACACATACACACACATAAACACATGCATGCACACACCCATACACGCACAAACACACACAAACACACCCATACACGCACACATACACACACATATACACACACCCACACATGCACACACACACACGTACACACGCACACACACACATTGCATTTTAATTCCCTTTAACTTCACTATTTCCACATGTTCACAGAGCTTTTATTTTGAAGGGGCACCGCGTCAGTTCCGGTTTGACTCTGGTTAACCTGATGGAGCAGCTGGTTCCGGTTCTGGTTCTGGTTCTGGTTCCGTTTGGACCGAAATATTCTGCTGGTTGTACACCTGAACAAAGACTTTCAGGTTTAATGATGAATATGAAAGAGAGGATGAAAGAAAGAAAGAAAATATAAACAAAGGGGGAGCAAGAAAAAGGAAAAGGAGAAGGACATGAAATAAAATGAAAGAGAAATGGAAAATAAGGAGGAAGGAAGGAAGGACGGAGGGAAGGAAGAAAGGAAGGAAGGAAGAGTGGAAAACTGAATGAAAATGACACAGCTGAGCATGATGTCATGTGTGTGTTACTGTGTGTGTGTCTCTGTGTGTGTGTGTGTATACGTGTTACTGTGTGTGTGTGTGTGTCTGTGTTTGTGTGTGCATGTGTCTGAGTGTCTATGTGTTAGTGTATGTGTGTGTTTTGTGTGTGTTACTGTATGTGTGTGTGTTAGTGTGTGTCTGTGTTAGTGTGTGTGTGTTACTGTATGTGTGTGTGTTAGTGTGTGTGTGTTACAGTGTGTGTGTGTGTGTGTCTGTGTTAGTGTGTGTCTCTGTGTGTGTGTGTGAGTGTCTGTGAGAGAGTGTGTGTGTCTGTCTGTGTTACTGTGTATGTGTGTGTCTGTGTGTGTGTTTGTGTGTGCATATGTCTGAGTGTCTATGTGTTAGTGTGTGTGTTACTGTATGTGTGTGTGTGTGTGTGTGTGTGTTAGTGTGTGTCTGTTGTTAGTGTGTGTGGGTTACTGTATGTGTGTGTGTTAGTGTGTGTCTGTGTTAGTGTACGCGTGTTAGTGTGTGTCTGTGTTAGTGTGTGTGTGTCTCTGTGTTACTGTGTGTGTGTTAGTGTGCGTGTGTTAGTTTGTGTATGTGTTACTGTGTGTGTGTTAGTGTGCGTGTGTTAGTGTGTGTCTGTGTTACTGTGTGTGTTAGTGTGCGTGTGTTAGTGTGTATCTGTGTTACTGTGTGTATTTAGTGTGTGTGTCTGTGTTACTGTGTGTGTGTTAGTGTGCGTGTGTTAGTGTGTTACTGTGTGTGTGTTAGTGTGTGTGTCTGTGTTACTGTGTGTGTGTTAGTGTGCGTGTGTTAGTGTGTGTGTGTTACAGTGTGTGTGTGTGTCTGTGTTAGTGTGTGTCTCTGTGTGTGTGTGTGAGTGTCTGTGAGAGAGTGTGTGTGTCTGTCTGTGTTACTGTGTATGTGTGTGTCTGTGTGTGTGTTTGTGTGTGCATATGTCTGAGTGTCTATGTGTTAGTGTGTGTGTTACTGTATGTGTGTGTTAGTGTGTGTGTTAGTGTGTGTCTGTGTTAGTGTGTGTGGGTTACTGTATGTGTGTGTGTTAGTGTGTGTCTGTGTTAGTGTGCGCGTGTTAGTGTGTGTCTGTGTTAGTGTGTGTGTGTCTCTGTGTTACTGTGTGTGTGTTAGTGTGCTGTGTTATGTGTGTCTGTGTTACTGTGTGTGTTAGTGTCGTGCGTGTTAGTGTGTATCTTTCTGTGTGTGTTTGTGTGCGTGTGTTTGTGTGTGTGTCTGTGTTACTGTGTGTGTGTTAGTGTGCGTGTGTTAGTGTGTTACTGTGTGTGTGTTAGTGTGCGTGTGTTAGTGTGTATCTGTGTTAGTGTGTGTGTCTGTGTTACTGTGTGTGTGTGTGTGTTACTGTGTGTGTTAGTGTGCGTGTGTTAGTGTGTCTGTGTTACTGTCTGTGTCTGTGTGTGTTAGTGTGTCTGTTAGTGTGTGTCTCTGTGTTACTGTGTCTGTGTTAGTGTGCGTGTGTTAGTGTGTGTGTGTGATAGTGTGCGTGTGTTACTGTCTGTGTGTGTTAGTGTGTGTGTGTGTCTGTGTTAGTGTGTGTGTGTCTGTGTTACTGTGTGTGTGTTAGTGTGTGTGTCTGTGTCTGTGTGTGTCTGTGTGCGTGTGTTAGTGTGTGTCTGTGTTACTGTCTGTGTCTGTGTGTTAGTGTGTGTGTGTGTCTGTGTTACTGTGTGTGTGTTAGTGTGTGTCTGTGTCTGTGTGTGTGTTAGTGTGTGTCTGTGTGTGTGTTAGTGTGTGTGTGTGTCTGTGTTACTGTGTGTGTTAGTGTGTGTCTGTGTGTGTGTTAGTGTGTGTGTGTCTGTGTGCGTGTAATAAACACACTCTGTTTGCTGCCAGTGAACGTCACTTCCTTTATTCCAGTCAGTCAGCGTAGGAAAATAGATTCACATTAACTTCTCTCCTCCTTCCCTTCTTCTTCTCTCCTCCTTCCCTTCTTCTCCTCTCCTCCTTCCCTTCCCCTCTCCTCATTCCCTTCCCCTCTCCTCCTTCCCTTCCCCTCTCCTCCATCCCTTCTTCTCTCCTCCATCCCTTCTTCTTCTCTCCTCCTCCTTCCCTTCTTCTCCTCTCCTCCTTCCCTTCTTCTCCCTCTCCTCCTCCTTCCCTTCTTCTCCTCTCCTCCTTCCCCTTCTTCTCCTCTCCTCCTCCTTCCCTTCCCCTCTCCTCCTTCCCTTCCCCTCTCCTCCATCCCTTCTTCTCCTCTCCTCCTCCTTCCCTTCTCCTCTCCTCCATCCCTTCTCTCCTCCTTCCCTTCTTCTCCTCTCCTCCTTCCCTTCTTCTCCTCTCCTTCCCTTCTTCTCCTCTCCTCCTTCCCTTCTTCTCCTCTCCTCCTTCCCTTCCCCTCTCCTCCATCCCTTCTTCTTCTCTCCTCCATCCCTTCTTCTTCTCTGGTTCACAAACAAAAAACAACACAGGTGTATAAAACAACCTCTCCCCCCCAGGTAAAGGTGTATTAAACAACCCACCCCCCCGGTAAAGGTGTATTAAACAACCCCCCAGGTAAAGGTGTATTAAACAACCCCTCCCCAGGTAAAGGTGTGTAAAACAACCCCCCCAAGGTAAAGGTGTATTAAACAACCCCCCTCCCCAGGTAAAGGTGTATTAAACAACCTCTCCCCCCAGGTAAAGGTGTATTAAACAACCCCTCCCCAGGTAAAGGTGTATTAAACAACCCCTCCACAGGTAAAGGTGTGTAAAACAACCTCTCCCCCCAGGTAAAGGTGTATTAAACAACCCCTCCCCAGGTAAAGGTGTATAAAACAACCCCTCCCCAGGTAAAGGTGTATTAAACAACCTCTCCACAGGTAAAGGTGTGTAAAACAACCTGTCCCCCCAGGTAAAGGTGTGTAAAACAACCCCCCCAGGTAGAGGTGTATTAAACAACCCCCAGGTAAAGGTGTATAAAACAACCCCCAGGTAAAGGTGTATTAAACAACCCACCCCCCCAGGTAAAGGTGTGTAAAACAACCCCCCCCCCCCCCCAGGTAAAGGTGTATTAAACAACCCCTCCCCAGGTAAAGGTGTAACAACCAGTCCCTCCCGAAAAACGCGATTATGCGATCGCATAACTCAGCCAAAGTGCATTTTTGTGTGTGTGTCTGTGTGTGTGTGTCTGCTTGTGTGTGTCTGCTTGTGTGTGTCTGCTTGTGTGTGTCTGCGTGTGTGTGTCTGTTTGTGTGTGTCTGCGTGTGTGTGTCTGCTTGTGTGTGTCTGCTTGTTTGTGTCTCTGTCACCCACTACATATATAACCAATGAGATTATAACTGTGTGTGTGTGTGCTTGTGTGTGTGTGCTTGCGTGTGTACTTAGGCAAAATACGCCTCCCTTTGTGTATGTGTGTGTGTCTGCGTGTGTGTGTCTGCTTGTGTGTGTCTGCTTGTTTGTGTCTCTGTCACCCACTACATATATAACCAATGAGTTTATAACTGTGTGTGCGCTTGTGTGTGTATTTATTTAACTCATCAGGCATTTTTCTGGAAGGACTGAAACAAAAAGTATAAAATCAACACTAAGATTTATTTCATTTTTATTTTATTTTGAAATTTTTTTAGAGTACAAACAGCTGAAGAAAAAACAGCGTGATAGCGATTCACGGAGGAGGGAACAGAAAATATCAGCACGAGAGGCTCTGAATGTTGCTGTCAGAAGCTCACTCAGGTTCTCTTTTAAAGACTCCATTACCCAGAGTTCCTAAGTGGCAGGAAAATAAAGCCAGGGCAAATTAATGTGATTAGGGACTTTTTCTCTTCTCAGGAAATGAAGTAGCTTTTCTTTGAATGTTCAGAAACTCAAAACGTCTTAAAAATAAAGTAACTAGTAACTAAAGTAACTAGTAACTAAAGCTGGAACAGATGAATGTAGAGGAGTAACTAAAGTAACTAGTAACTAAAGCTGGAATAGATGAATGTAGCGGAGTAACTAAAGTAACTAGTAACTAAAGCTGGAACAGATGAGTTTAGCGGAGTAACTAAAGTAACTAGTAAGTAAAACTGTAACAGATGAATGTAGCGGAGTAACTAAAGTAACTAGTAACTAAAGCTGGAACAGATGAATGTAGCGGAGTAACTAAAGTAACTAAAGCTGGAACAGATGAATGTAGTGGAGTAACTACAGTAACTAGTAACTAAAGATGTAACAGATGAATGTAGTGGAGTAACTACAGTAACAGAATATGTAACAGATGAATGTAGTGGAGTAACTACAGTAACTAGTAACTAAAGATGTAACAGATAAATGTAGTGGAGTAACTACAGTAACTAAATATGTAACAGATGAATGTAGTGGAGTAACTACAGTAACTAGTAACTAAAGATGTAACAGATGAATGTAGTGGAGTATCTACAGTAACTAGTAACTAACTGGAGTAAATGTACTTAGTTACATTCCAACCGCTCAAATTCAGGGAATTAAATCCTAAAAAACTCTGAGTGTGTCTCTGACAGGAAACAGGGGCTACTTTCAGTTTAGACTGGGAGTTGACCACCATCATCATCATCATCATCATCTTCATCACCACCTTCATCATCATCACCACCACCACCATCATCACCATCATCATCATCTTCACCATCATCATCACCATCATCTTCACCATCATCATCATCATCATCACAGTAACTGGTGTGTTTGACCCAGATCAGCTCAGTCGTACAGACGTCTCGTCATCTCGTCACCTTAGCTGTCGCTTCACGTTCAAACAACCAATCAGACTTCGTCAAAGATTCTCCGCGACTAACGCCGCCATCTTTGTAGTTGCTTTTTTTTCCCGCCGCTTTTTTCAATGTTTTTTTTTTTTCGCGAGCTGCAGCTAAAGAAATTTTTAGCTTCCAAGTCACAACTTGCTAGCGTTCCGGGCAAAGTCACGACAAACCCTTCTAGCGTTAAAGTTAGCTAGCGGTTACCCAATGCTGGCGTTAGCTAGCGGTTACCTAACCTTGACGTTAGCTAGCGGCTACCTAACGTTGACGTTAGCTAGCTGCTAGATGATTCTAGCGATTTCTATATATATAACCGTTTTATTGAAATTAATCTTTGACGAGTCTTGTGGTTGAACTGAAAGTGAAAGAACGGCACTTTAAAGCTGCTCCATGCGTCATTTTAACTCCAAAAAGTTAAAAAGACGATGACGCACGCGGCACCTTCTTAACGTCGCCGACAGATCCAGTACAGGAAGTGACATCAGAGCACGCCGTGTCATTAAGTTCTGATACTTCCGAGGCCATCGCACCGCTATATATACCCGCATCCCGATCCTTAAATCTTTGATTATCTGACCCGTTTCTGTTTTTTTTTTTTTTTTTCGGCTTCACAGTGAAAGATTCCCAAGACCACCTCCAACCTTTAAACCTGGGTTCCTAATGCCGGTCCAAACTAGGCCAAACTGGACCTGTTTCCTGCCTTCACTAGACTGGTTCTGAACCAGGGCTGTAGTCAAGACCACCTTTGTCGAGACCAAGTCAAGACTGAGTCCAGGACAGAAAAAAATATAGGCTGGTTATCAGCTGGCCTGTGTTCCACCTTCCCTCCAATATTACACCTGAATTCGGTCGAGACTAATGGGCAAGACCAGTGGCAGAGACCGAGACAAGTCCAAGTCCAAATACCAGCGAGTTATAGACAAGTCCGAGACCATAGAAAAAACGTCTTGAGTCCGGACTACAGTCCTGTTCTGAACCATTTCTAAAACTTCCTTTTAGATCAGGTCTTTCACAGTGTAAAGGGGCCAAACTGGGGCTCTATGCCATCTTGTTGGACTGATCTTCTAGGATTCTTCTGAAAATACAAATGAAAGAAACTCCAAATGTCCAGTTCACCCAGTTAAAGAACCAAAGTGAGCCAAACTGGAGCTCTGTTGTGCCGTGGACTTGCTCTTAACCCTCCTGTTGTCCTTGGGTCAAAGTTTCTACATCATAAATTTGGGTTTCTTTCAACCAAAGTACCCAAATATAACATGAATGGTTCCAAAAAATTGAAATGGTTTCAAAACAGTAACGTTATACTGACAAAACTTTGACATACAGTATACCCGCCTGTCATTATCCACTCACACACATCTTCTGATCTTAACAATTAGTCAAAATAATTCATAATTATTTTTTTAACTCAGAAATTAGGTATAACTTCATATAAATTAAGTTTTTTGACCATTGAATTCCAACAAGAAGTGTAAAACTAGTTGTACCAAGTTGGAATGACGTTGGCTAAGAAGTTGTAACGCAGAATTGGGAGATAATTTATACTTTATGTTTCATAAACTCGTAACGTTAAAACAGACGGACGACAGACTGATGTCATGAAGTGGCGTATGTAAGACACGCCAATTTGTATGCCATTATCGGCGTGTTATCAAGACGCATATTCGCTTTTTTAGCGTATGTATCAATGCCGTTTGGCCTCCATTGACTTACATTAGCTTGCGATTGCGTGTGAATTTAAGCGATTGCAAGTGAATTTCCGCTGTATACAACATAGACATACACGCGGATAGCTCAAAATGCGTACAGATAACACGCCACTTGGCTTAAGAAAGTGGCCGTGTATGTTTATGCAAAGTCATGATGTCATTTTGCGGAGGACAACACGAGGGTTAAACAGTTTTTTCGACTTTTAAACCACAGCTGAACTTCCAGACTTTCACCAAAATGTTTTCCCCCAGCGTTAGCAGGGAGCTCTGCATGTCCAGTGCGCCCAGTTGAAAAACTAAACTGGGCCAAACCGGTGTTCATTTAACTCCTGCTGGACTTCAAGTTTCTTCCACTTTCCAAACTTTCTACCAGAGTCCACATGAATCATTGCATCTTCCACTCTTTTGTAAATCATGTTTTATTAACACTAAACTGAAGCCGGTCAAGTTCTTTCGGGGCAACTTTGAACTCTTTCTGTCATCGTCTACTTGGCCTCCAATCAATGACTTGCTCGAAACATTTTTTGAACTCGTTTTTAGATCTCCTTTACGTCCAGAACTTTTCCAAACTTATGTAATATTTCCAGTTTTGCCGAGTTTGGCCCAGCAGAGGGAACCACAGGTTTTACTCTGAACCTTTTTACATCGACCATAGATTCTCAACAAGACACTTAAAGCATAATTTCACTTTGATATCAGGGCTGAGAAACATCTCATGTGCTTTCTGGGAGAATATTGTCCATCTTAGCTTTCTGTAATGCCACACCTCAAACGAATTGTGGATATCTGATGTTAAAAAGACAATTTTTAAATTATGAATCCAGTCAGAAAGTGAGGACTGGCAACTTTACCCTAAGAGTTGTTTTCATATTTTTGACCGTAAAGAGGTAAGGCCTCGGTATGCTTCAAACAAAGTTGTTATTGGCTCATCGAGAAGTCCAGAGTGAAGACCGTCAAGTCCCAAGTCAAGTTCAAAGAAAGTGCTTGTCATATCATCCAACAGACACTAAAACATCTCTCTGAGGTAGGAATAAAGTCAACTTCCAAATCAAGAGAAAGTCCCTTAATTTGTCCCAAGTCAAGACCAAAAAGTCTAGAGTCAAGTCCCACATTAAGGTCAACAAGTGCCAAGTTATGTTCCAAGTCAAGACCAAAAGAAATCCACAGTCAAGACCAACAAGTCCCACATCAAAGTGCCAGGTCCAAACAAACAGGATCCAAGTCAAGTTCAAACAAAGTGCTTGTCGTATCAACCGCAACTAAAACCACCTTTCCTATGTCCGAATTCATAATAAAGTAAACTCCCAAGTCAGGAAAAAGTGCCTTATCAAGACTTTACCAAGTCCAGCGTCAAAACCAACAAATTCCAAGTAAAGAAAAGTCCCAAGTAAAGCCCAAAATGTCTAACCTAGAGTTAAGGCCATCAAGTTCTTAATCAAGTTCAAACAAAGTGCTTGTCATATCAACAGCAACTACAACCACCTTTCCTATGTCAGAATCGATATTAAAGTAAACTCCAAAGTCAGGACAAAGTCCCATATCAAGACTTTACCACGTCCCAAGTTAAGATCAACAAGTAGGTCATAAGTAAAGCCCAATATCTATTCAAGGCCATCAACTTCTTAGTCCAATTTCCAACAGAGTGCTTGTCATAGCAACAGAAACTAAAACCACCTTTCCTATGTTAGAATTGATACTTAAGTCAACTCCCAAGTCCAGAAGAAGTCCCTTACCAAGTCCTAAGTCAATACCAAGAAGTGCAAGGTCAAAAAACAAGTCCCACTTAAAGACATGTCCAGAGTATAATCTAGAGTCTAGTCCATCAAGTTCCAAGTCAAGACCAAACAAAGTGCTTGTCGTATTATCCGCAACTAAAACCATCTTTCCTATGTCAGAATGGATACTAAAGTCAACTCCCAAGTCAAGAACAAGTCCATTGACAAGACTTTTCCGGAGCCAAGACCAACAAGTGCCGTTTCAAAGTCCCGGGGCAAAACCAACAGTTCCCAAATAAAAAACAAGTCCAAAGTAGTGGCCGGTTGGCTCGGTTGGTGGAGTGGGCGCACATGTGCAGAGGTTTGTTCCTTGACGCAGAAGGTCCAGGATTCGAGTCCGACCTGTGATGATTTTCCTGCATGTCTTCCCCCATCTCTCCCCTTTCATATCTCAGCTTTCCTATCCAATGAAGGCAGAAATGCCCACAAAAAGTCCAAAGTAAGCCCATAATATCCACAGTTAAACCATTGAGTTCCACATAAAAGTCCCCGGTCAAACCCAACAGGTCCCAAGTCAAGAACAAGTCCTAAATGAATCCCAAAAAGTCCAGAGTCAAGAGATATCAAGTCCAAGTGAAGTCACCAGTCATGACTTGAGTTCCCACCAATGCTGATACCTTTAGTCTTTATTTAAGATAGTTTATTTGAGGGATACCGAAGCCTTTACAGAAGTACCTACCGTTGCCTATCAAGTGAAATGTTGCTTTAAACCTCTAAGTTTAATCTCTTTGAATCCCTCCAGTTACTGCAACTTTAATATAACAGTCTTTATTTATACTGCTAAATCCTCTGATGAACAATTTAAACAAGGATTATTATTCTGACCAATCAAAAATAAATCTCAAGTGCAAGCACAAAGCAGAAAGTTACAGAAATACTTGTCAATGTCTTTTCTCAATGCATATAACAATAAACTCATAAACATACACAGACTTTCTCTTGTTTTTAACTTCCTAACAGTGCAACTTTTCATTTGTTTCAGTTCTGTCTGAAAAGGGCTGAGGCTCGCCGGTTAAAGGGAGACCGAGACGTTTTTAGTCGGGATGGTTTTTCTTCACATATTGGCACTTCACTTAAAATAAACTGACACATTAGCATCTTTAGTGCTCCATTAAATGATAAACTTAACCCACTTAAGGACATGAAGGACTGAAACTCACTTTCCCATCATGCAACAGGTATCGTTTTTAACAGAATTCTTTTTTTCGGCGTCCCTTTAAACGACCTGAAGCCCTCGTTGTCACAGGATGCGGGGAAACACACACACACACACACACCTGTATTCACACCTTAATGTGCGAGCGTCGACAAATTTTTTTTTTTTGTACAATTCTGTGATCACAGGATGGAAAACAGCAGTTAGGCAGAAAGTGAGAAACAAATGACGGCAATGTGACGTTACCATGAAAAGGAAGAGGAAATATCTCCGAAGGGTTTGAATCATAACAGGAACTGTGTTGACGGGTTAGGAACTTAAAATTCAAGCAGTTTTAATTTCTGCTTTTCTTAAAAACTACTTAAATTGGATTAGTTGATTAATCAATTAGTACAATGACAAAAAATGAATCGGCAACTACTTTGATTATTGTTTAAAGCAGGAGGGGTCAAACTAAGGCCGGTTACACACTGGCTGCGTGGTGTGTCCGTTTTATATTTCGGCTCCGATGGTAACAGGTTAGAGCGTGCACGCTGCCTGCGTGACACGCACGTCTCAGGCCGCGGCTTGAGCCGCGCCGAAAACGCGTGCATGCTAGAAATAGGACAGACGCCTATTTTTAATGCGACAAGCAAGCGTGTTGGAAGCGTTTCCAGGCAAAATAGAACAGGAAAAGATGTTAATATGTCGTGTAGACACGAATACATATTAATTAATGACATGTTGATCTTTGAAAGTCTCGAGGTTTTGATATAAATGCAGATATATAAATGTAATTTAAAAAAAAATCTATTTTCTAATATTGCACCTGTCAATACAAAAGGAAATATTCTGGAGCCTATTTTGCCGTCAATACTGCCGACGTTGTCTTTGCTGTAATCACATCAGTATATATTTATGTTTATGGGAAACAGACGTGTTCAGACAAGGCTAGCAGCAGCAGCAGCAGCGCCGCGTCAGACACGTTTCTGGCGTGGAAAGACGTGGAAAACGCCACGCAGCTGACACGCAACAGAAACGCCACGCTCATGCCACGCAGCCAGTGTGTAACCGGCCTAAGGGCCACACTGGGAAATAAGAATCACATCCAGGGGCAGACATGTAGAGTTTATTGCATCGCTCATGCAGTCTTCTGACTTAGTTTGGGCCACATAAAGCCCTAAAGAAGTAACTTAGCCATCAAAGGACAAAGCGCCAAAAATATAACTTCGGAACAACTTCAGAAAAAGGGACAAAAACAGGGTGTGCCCAAATTTATTGTGAACCCAAATTGAAAATGCGGGCTGGATTTGAGGACTCGAGTTTGACACGTGTGTCCCACAGCGACGTAAGTAACGCGCTCTACTTTTATGTCCACTTTGAGATAAACCAGGGATGCACCGAATCCAGGATTCGGCTGAAAATTGGGCTTTTTGACGGGGGTTCGGTGTCTGCCGAACGTTAGAATTTTTTCGTGAACTGAACCCTACGCTTGCACTAGGCGCGCTACGCTGGTCGCCGTAGTGACGGCGCCGTTGATTACGGGAAGGTGTTTATGTAGGTGGAGCGTTCAATGCAGTAGGCTGTGAGAAAGTGGACATGGATCTGGTGAGAAGAAAAAGTTGTTGTTTGGCAGTACTTTCAGTCAAAAGAAGGCCATTCAAGTCCAGCTACATGTTCAATTTACAATGCTGATTGGTCTGGTGGTGGCGAGGACCCTAAACTATACACAGGGTTCATACGCATTTTAACCAATACTTTTCCATGACTTTTTCATGACTTTTTGGCAAATTTCCATGACTATGTGTTCCTGAAAATGTCAGTTGACATTATCCAATAAGAAAACACATCTGTGTTAAAGTTTCCCCTCAGAGGTTTAACTATAAAATCAACGACAATTTATGTGGTTCATAGCGGGATTCGTAATATCGCTCCCCGAATAAAACGTTGAGGTTAAGACGACGTGAAAATACATTTATTAATCACATATTATTATGCTGTGTTAAAAAAAAATTCATGACTTTTCCAAAACATTCTGGGTCTTTTTAGGTTTCCAAAACCTTTCCAGGCCTGGAATTTGCATTTTTCAAATTCCATAACTTTTCCACTTTTTTTCAAAACGTATGAACCCTGAATACACAACGTGGCCGCTGTTACAACATCTGGTATGAAACATCTGAAAGAATACGAGTTGTGCATGAAGGAATCTCCAGACAGTAGCCAGAATGCAGCAACTTCAGGTACGGCAAAGGAAGGACAGTCACTGCTAAAAACTGGTGTTAACCAGACGTCCAGATTCGATATTTGGTTTCGGATTCGGCAGAATTTTAACAAGTGGATTCGGTATTCGGCCGAACCCAAAAAAAATCTGGATTCAGTGCATCCCTCAGATAAACAGAAGAGAAAGAAAACAGCAGCGTCAACCTTGTTTTTAAAAAAAACAAAAAGGAGGCTGACGGTGAAAAAGTGGAAAGCTCCGAGAGAGTTAACGACAGAAATCAGAAAAGAAACATCCGGACGCGGTAACGTCACATCGCCGATAAAGACAGTGGTGCTTCAGTGGTGATCGAGGAGTTAGTGCAAAAGGGCGCATGGCAACATACAACGGCTAAGCTAAACTGAGCTAGCAGGCTAATCGTGTAGACTCAGTGCTACAGAAGCTAATTTTCGGCAAATATCCCTCATGAATGCATCCTTTTACTGCATGTTCTCCGCGCTACGCTGGCGGGGAACTTTGTGCTTTTGCTCTTTTGTGCCTGAGCTGAAGACATTTTCTTTCAAGCAGGAGAGGGGATTTTGTGGCCAAGTTAAGTGCGAATGTCAGCCATGACTGATTGGTTTTTCACTCCAAAGAAAAGAGGGGAAGATGACGGACATAAAACTTAAAATTGATAATCTTAAAAACACATTGCCGGGTCTTGCTGGGGTCTGCCGATGGACAGATTAACTGGCTTTTGGCTCAGGTTTGTAATTTTTCTGTGTGTGTGAGTTTTTTTAACCCTTCTTTTGTCCTCGGGCCAAATTTGACCCATTTTCAGAAAGTTTCTCTATCAGAAATTTGGGTTTCTTTCAACCAATTTGTAAAAAGAAACTAACGTGGATGGTCCCATACAACGCGACTCATAAGTTAAATATCTGATCAGTTCGCTACTTTCATTGAATTTGGGAGTTTTATTCAATTTTATAGCACTGATAACGATTTAAAAATTTTTTTTTCAAAAAACCTTGTGAAAGGCTTTTCATCCTTCGGGAAAAGTAACAAAAATGTAGGGGTGGGGAAAAAAAAATCCATACAGCATAGTATCGCAATATTTTCCGTGGCAATACTGTATCGATACACAGACGCCAAGTATTGATCTATTATTATATATGTGTTGGTCAGTCTGTCTGCTTGACAATCTGATTTTGCAGCAATATAAATTGAAGTGAGATGAACAGACAGAGAAATTTATCTTTTTAGATAAAACAGAAATTGGGAAAAATTTGAAGTTGGGAAAAAAGGTAATAAATTGCAATATATCGCATAATAATGCAATATGTTTAAAATCGCAATGATATCGTATCGTGACATAAGTATCGTGATGATATCGTATCGTGAGGCCACTGGTGATTCCCACCCCTACATAAAAGGTCGAAAAATAGTGACAAAAACATCGGGAAAAAAGTCCAAAAGATGACCAAAACGTTGGAAAAAAAATACAGTAATAAAAAATTTTGACCCATAAAAACTAAAAAGTTGCTTGTTGGTTGACAGGAAGACAACACAAAGGTTAAATGTCTTTTTAAATTTGTATTCGTTTTGGTTCATTATTTCATTTTTTACTTGCTCATTTTGCCGTTTGGCTCTTATTTTAACAATTGTTAACAAACTATATGTGTATGTGTGTGTTTTAAGCTTGTATACTTCAGTCTTTGTGAAGCACTTTGATGCAAACTTGTTTGCTTTTAAAGTGCTGTAAAAATTAAATATTTACAAGTTGTTCTGAATCCATTTTTAAATGGTTTTTTTTAACAAACTTGCTGAAAACTTAATATCTGACATGACCTGATCAATACATAACTGAATTTTATGAGAACATGGCTCATTTTACACAACATTTCTGGATTTAACGAGGGCCTGGAAGTTTTATGTCTCGTCCCTGCCTGTCACGCACACACACACACACACACACAGACACACACACACACACACAGCGATCAGAACCATCTACTAAACCGACACGAACACAAACACAACACACCAAAAGCTGTTTGTCGAACAAAGGAACTCTTTAAAGAGCCGAGCTTCAATTCACATTCGGTCCTGAATCCTTCGCCGGGCTTTTTGTCGCGTGGCTAAACTTTCCGTACAGGCGCTAACACATCCGTTTCTTTGCCCTACAGTTGCATTTGTTTCCCCGGAAATTTCTTCCAAAAATCACCTTCTTCCTACATGTCCGCGAAGGTGAATGTGAATCGAGGCGGAGCTTCGATAGAGAGTTCATTCTTTCCCCTCCCTCTCACAGTTAGCACAAAGGAGCCTTTACAAGGCTCTGACCCGTAAGTACCTTCGGTATTCGGTAGCCGCTTCAGGCTCAACTCTTGTCCTGTAGAAATGTCTCCTCCTCTTCTTCTTCCTCTTCCTTCCTTCTGCTCCATCTTCCCTCCTTCCTTTTCACGCTTGTCTTGTCTTTTTTTCCTATAAATCAGCTGATCTGAAGCAACAACAAAAAAAAAAACGCTCAGCGCAGAAAATGAGAAGTCTGGAGACGAAGGAGGCGAGGGAAGGAAAGAAGGAAGGAAGGAAGAGAGGAGGAGGTTCTTCTGGTTTTCAGACAGACAGACAGACAGACATGCTGAAAGTGAAATACTCGCTGTTTCTCTAACAGCGTCCCTGTTTTTGTTTTTTGTGTGTGTTCACAAGTGCAACGAGATGCTGATGGCTGATGGAAGGTTTTGGCTTCATTTATCCGCTAGCGATTGGCTCTCTCTGCTGTCGCCAATCTGGGATTTCCACCAATAAGGAAGAAGAGAGAGAGAGAGAGAGAGAGAGAGAGAGAGAGAGAGAGAGAGAGAGAGAGAGAGAGAGAGTGGCTGTGTCTCAAAGCGCCTACTTGCACACTTCAAACAGTTTTAAGTATATCGTGGAGATAACGCAAAAAGTCAGAGCACTTAAAGTACCAGGATGACCCTCTAGAAACGGTCAAAAAGTTCAGTGTGGAACGATGGACTGGAACGGGCGCCATCTCGACTACAAAGCGTGAAAACGGGAGGGACCAGGGGGACGTCGACCGGCAACTGATTGGACGAACGCGTCACGTGGGTGTCTGGCTTCTCCCGCATTTCACAACAGAGCATAACGGGCGTCTCGTTCAGAATACGATCTCGTATTTTCACGAAACGTGTTTCTGAAAACATTTTAAGCGAGAAATAGGCCATGCAGCTGCTGAATCTGTCTTCATTTCAGATCGACAAAGGTCAGTTTAAAAGATTTTCGTCTGATTTTGAGAGGCGGCGAGCCGAGCCGACCGCGCTCGCCATTTCCGGTAAGTGTTGCTTGTGAGACGATACTAACCATCGAAAGTGGGCACTACTGCAGTAAGTGGGTCAGTGCACATTAGCAGTGTACTGACGGAAGTAAGGGGACTGAGACACAGCCAGAGAGAGAAAGAGAGAGAGAGAGAGGGAGGGAAAGGGGGGCTTTATCGCAGGTGAGGTAAAAAAGCCGAGGCTACATCTACACCAGTACGCTTTGGGTTTTTTTAAGGCGCCGTTTTGAGACGAAAACGATAAAAACAAAACGAGACGAGCTTTTACTGAAAGTGACTTTAAACGTCAGAAGGGACTTTAATTAGTTGCCCGTGTTGAAATAAGCGACGATAGTCAGGTCAGGATGTTGTACGGGGCTGCAGTTAACGATTGTTTTCATTACCCATTAAGCGTTTGGTCTATAAAATGTCAGAAATGTTTGTGTCTCTGTGTGTGTGTGATGAAAAACGATCTCGTATTTTACATCAAATAGTTCACCGAAACGTGTTTCTAAAAACATTTTAAGCGAGAAATAGGCCAGGCGGTTGCTGAATGTGTCTGTTGTTTGTTTTATTTTGGGATCGACAAAAGGTCGGTTTAATAGATTTTCGTCAGATTTTTGAGAGGCGGTTGGGCCATTTCCGTTAAGTGTGTTTTTTAACGTAAGTGCTCCTTTTGGGACGATACCAACCAATCGGAAGTGGGCGCCACGGCAGCGGGTGGTCAGTGCACAGAGACACAGCCTGTGTTTAGTTAGTAGGGCTGTGCTCGATTGAAGAAATTCTTAGTCGACTAACGCTCGTTCAATCGTATCGACTAATCGATTAGTTGATTTAATCGACATATCTGTAAATCTGAGTTTCTCCGCAAAGAGTCCTGCTAAAAGCACCACTTTAATTCTTGTGTTTACCAGAGATGTGCTCGTACGTTTCTTGGAAATAAGTCATTCAGCATGAAAAAAAAGCATCAGACATGACTAATGGACTAAAGCGATCTAAGTTGACTAAGACCAA
>NC_053124.1:35671016-35747176 GCF_010015445.1 Perca fluviatilis
TTCAGGCAGAAGGTACAGGTTACCAAACTGTAAGCTTAACAGGTACAAATTTTCATTTGTGCCGCTTTGCAATCAAATTAATGAATAATAACAGATAGAGGTGTGTATGTCTGTGTTGTGTGTGTGTCTGCGTCTGTTGGCTGCAGTGATTTATGTATGACTATTACTATATAAGACTTGGTACTGAACATCGAGGTTATAGGATGTGCAATGATAGGGTACTGTTGCATAATTTGCTGTTATATTTGACATGGTATTATGCAATGGGGCAGTGTGCAATATAGAAGTTATTCACCACAGCATGAGTTAACGGGAAATGTGCAATCATTATCTAAACATTTGTGTAATTCAAGGGGGAGGCTGTGTTGTTGGGGGGGGGGGTTGTTTGTTCGTGTGTTATTCGTTGTTTATTGAAGCATGAGGAAATGTGTGACTATGTTGTAAGTTGGTTAACTGTATGTTTATTGTGTGTTATGCGTGATGTGTCGCCATCTTGTTCTCTCGAGTGCCCAAGACAAATTTCTCCTATGGGAGACAATAAAGGCTTATCTTATCTTACCTTATGTATGTGTGTCTGTCTCTGTTCTGTGTTGTGTGTGTGCGTGTGGGTGTATTTGTGTGTGTGTGTGTCTGTGCGTGTATGTGCTCGTGTGTGTATGTGTGTGTGTGCATGTGTGTGTATCATGTGTTTCTACTAGAACATGTTTACATGGTTCATGGTTCGTGTAAAATAAGACATTACTGTCCTCATACTGCCCACACTGATCAACAGGTGGTGTTGGTGTACCGCAGGACGCAGAGAGGAGGAGGAGGAAGAGGAGGAAGAGGAGGGAGGAGGCGCAGCGTCCAGCGGCGAAGGCTTTGCAGCTGATTTGTTGTGTGTGTGCGTGTGTGTGTGTGTGTGTGTGTGTTGGTGTACCGCAGGACGCAGAGAGGAGGAGGAGGAAGAGGAGGGAGGAGGCGCAGCGTCCAGCGACGAAGACTTCGCAGCTGATTTGTCTCCAGACGGCTTCAGTGAAGACGAGGACGAAGAGTCTCCTGGGTCCTTCTGCAGACACACAGGAGGCAGTGAGACACACAGGAGGCAGTGAGACACACAGGAAGCAGTGAGACACACAGGAAGTAATGAGCAGCTGCGGCGCAACAACAGTTAACAAAAAAATAACCGCCGATTTTCTGCAGGGTGTGTGTGTGTGTCTGTCTGTCTCTGTTCTGTGTCTGTCTGTCTCTGTTCTGTGTGTGTCTGTCTGTCTCTGTTCTGTGTGTCTGTCTCTGTTCTGTGTGTGTCTGTCTGTGTTCTGTGTGTCTGTCTGTCTCTGTGTCTGTCTGTCTCTGTTCTGTGTGTGTGTCTGTCTCTGTTCTGTGTGTGTGTGTCTGTCTGTCTCTGTTCTGTGTGTGTGTCTCTGTTCTGTGTGTGTCTGTCTGTGTTCTGTGTGTGTGTCTGTCTCTGTTCTGTGTGTGTCTGTCTCTGTTCTGTGTGTGTCTGTGTCTGTCTGTGTTCTGTGTGTGTCTGTGTCTGTCTGTGTTCTGTGTGTGTCTGTCTCTGTTCTGTGTGTGTCTGTGTCTGTCTGTGTTCTGTGTGTGTCTGTCTCTGTTCTGTGTGTGTCTGTGTCTGTCTCTGTTCTGTGTGTGTCTGTCTCTGTTCTGTGTGTGTCTGTCTCTGTTCTGTGTGTGTCTGTCTCTGTTCTGTGTCTGTGTCTGTCTGTGTTCTGTGTGTGTCTGTCTCTGTTCTGTGTGTGTCTGTGTCTGTCTCTGTTCTGTGTGTGTCTGTCTCTGTTCTGTGTGTGTCTGTGTCTGTCTCTGTTCTGTGTGTCTGTCTCTGTTCTGTGTGTGTCTGTCTCTGTTCTGTGTGTGTCTGTCTCTGTTCTGTGTGTGTCTGTCTCTGTTCTGTGTGTGTGCGCACTGTCTTTGTTCTGTCTGTGTGTGTTTGTGTGTGCGTTTGTGTGTGTGTGTGTTCTGTGTGTGCGCGTGTCTGTCTTTGTTCTGTGTGTGCATGTGTGTGTGTGTCTGTTTTGTGTGTGTGTTTAAAGTTTTCAGCTAGCGTTGCTCTGGTTGGTTGGAGCAACGCACCGTTTGTCCCGCCCCCTCGGATTGAGCCCTGACCAATGAGAGATGTTATCGGTATCGGGATCCGATAACATCTCCCTGATCACATTCACACAGCCCCACTGGGAGCTGCCCGGTACAACCACAGTCTGACCTGCTGGGCCACTGAGCAGCTCCACTGGAGCAGTTGGAGGTTAAGGGCCTTGCTCAAGGGCACTTACACTCAGACACCCAGATTTTATCCTGTCGGGATTGAACCGACGACCTCCCGGTCACAAGCTCGCTTCTCTAACCCTCTAGGCCACCACTACTGGTACTCAGTGTCGGCCGATACACAAGTTCAGGTATCGGAATCGGTATCGGGAAGCAGAAAATGGTATCGGGCTATCTCTAGAGCCAATGGGGAGACAGGGTTCATACGCATTTTAACCAGTACATTTCCATGACGACATTCTACAATAAGAATAGAAATCTGTGTTAAAGCTGATCCTCGGTAACTGTAAAAAGAACGATAATGTATGTGGTTCATAGTGGGATTGGTTAGCCTAGAAATCTAGACGCACCCTAGTGGCAGCACATTTATTTTGCAGCCAGGGTCAGTCTAGGCACTCTCCGCTAGGCTTGCGAGCTGGAAAAAAACAAATTTTGGTCAGGCCAATCACATCGTGTGTATAGAGTCGGTGGGCGGGGCTTATGGCTGCTGCTGGTGCTGGAGAACAGTGGTCTTCTGGAAGACTTGGAGTTCAGCTTTTCTTTGGAGAAAAGAAGAAAGAACGGCACTGAAGTCCTTCTTAAAGGGGTGATAGGATGATTATAAAGGGTATTTTACACATATTATTATTCCATGACTTTTCCAAAACTTTTCTGGGTCTTTTTTATGTTTTCCAAAACATTTCCAGGCCTGGAATTTGCATTTTTCAAATTCCATAACTTTTCCAGGCTTTTTCAAAACGTATGAACCCTGGATAATAAAATATATGACACGCTGGTATCGGACGACCGTGGACACGAACCAATCAGGAGCGACCAGAGATGAGGCAGAGACAGACAGGATGGTCACCTTATGGTCAGCTGCTCCATCGCTGTCCGCTTTGGAGATGACCGGAGCTTTCTTGATGACCTTGTGAGGTTTGGCTGGACCTCCTGCAGGCAGACAGACAGACAGAGAGAGAGACAGATAGACAGACAGACAGGCAGACAGACAGACAGACAGACAGAGAAACAGACAGCTATCAATCTTTGCTGAACACAATTTCGAAAAAAGTTACAGAGATGTCAAAAAAACGACAACAAAGTGACAATTTCAAGTGACAAAAACTTTTAAAAAAGCACACAGTAACACACACACACACGCACAGTCTCATACACCGTCTCACTCACACACACAAACACACACACACACACACACACACACACACACACAGAAACACACACACACAGACACACACACACACACTCACAAACACACACACAGTCTCACACAGTCTCTCTCACACACACACACACACACACACACACACACTCACACACACACAGTCAGCACACACACACACACACACACACACACCCAACACACACACACAGTCACACACAGTCACACACACCACACTCACCCACACACCCACACACCCACACACAGTCACACACAGTCACACACACACACTCACCCACACACACCCAACACACACACACACACATCACAACACACACCAACAACACCCACCCACACACACACACACACACACACACACACACACACACACACACACACACACACAGTCACACACCAAAACACACACACACCCAGATCTGCGAGTGCGGCTGAGGTGACCAGGCTCGGACTAGCAACAACGGGGTTGGACTTGATGTGCTCCTGGATCAGGGTAATTATCAATACTGTCATTACCGTTGAATACATTATCATTACCATATCATCATTATTGTTACACACACACACACAGTCACACACCCAGACCCAGACTCCAGACTCCGCGAAAGTGCGGCTGAGGTAACGTGCCTGGCCTGGCTGCACCGGGGTTGATTACAGTCTTGATCAGGTAACGGAAGCGATTCCCCACCACCGGTATTCTAACGAGCGCCCAGGATCTTCTGCCTAATCACAGATCAGCTCGCGACGTTCTGGCCACTCTGTTTGTGGTGGTCTGACCAGCTCGGTCAGTTCGGCTTCGCACACGACAATACAAGAGGGAACGGTGTGTGTGAGAGTGTTTGTGTGTATGTGTGTGTGTGTATATATGTTTGTGTGTGTGTGTGTATATGTGTTTGTGTGTGTATGTGTGTGTGTGTGTGTATATGTGTTTGTTTGTGTGTGTATATATGTGTTTGTGTGTGTCTGTGCGTGTATATGTGTGTGTATATGTGTGTGTGCGTGTATATGTGTTTGTGTGTGTGTGCGATTTCAATTTCAATTGAGATATTTTTGTGAATGTCAGAGTTGGGAGGCTAGCTAGCTCTCATTGATGGACTCCATCTCACAGCGGCTCCTGTCATTTGAGGACTTCCTTGGACCAAAGGAATTTTATTTCCCCGATTGTTTGTTTAAATAATAAACACACATACCCATTATAAGATTAACTGGAACCTGCTGCGGGCTGTGGTAAGATTGCCGGACATGTAACAAACTCGCTGACACTCTGCAGTCCAGGCGATAACAACTTAGGCAGCACCAACACCCGGCTAAACTCCGACCTTTATGGTAGGAGAGAAATTTATAATTAATAAATGTCTTTTGGTAGGCATTGTATTGAGGCTTTATATGGATTTGATTCTCGCATAAAAAAGTTTCAGAAATTGAATTTTGTAATGGAATAGCAGAGATCTGCGCGTGGCCTAAGCTAGATTCGAGAGACTACCTGATCTCAGGTCAGTTGTGTAGCCTATGTAAATGTACTACCTGATCTCCAGGTCAGTTTATTGTAACCCTATGTAAAATGTTCTGCACCTGATCTCAGGTCAGTTGGCAGCCTATGTAAAATGTTCTACCTGATCTCAGGTCAGTTGTGTAGCCACTATGTAAATGTACTACCTGATCTCCAGGTCAGTTGTGTAGCCTATGTACAAATGTACTACCTGATCTCAGGTCAGTTGTGTAACCCTATGTAAAATGTACTACCTGATCTCAGGTCAGTTGTTAGCCCTATGTAAATGTTCTACCTGATCTCAGGTCAGTTGTAGCCTATGCTTAAAATGTACTACCTGATACCAGGTCAGTTGTAGTAACCTATGTAAATGTACTACCTGATCTCCAGGTCGGTTATTGTAATATGTAAATGTACTACCTGAAGTCTAGGGAGTCAGTTGTGTAGCCTATGTAAATGTTGGGCGTGTGACTGTTCTCTTAAGGTTCAGATTTTGAGACGGCTTGCGTAAGCAACTCAGCTTTGTTGGGATTCGCCCGTTTTCAGCGGCAGTTTCAAAATATGAGATTTTCATAGTAAAGGGGTGTCAGTGGGACTTTGAGCTTCTATGTATGTCCTATTTACCCACCGAACTGTCGTTATTCAACTATGACAGGGTAAAATCGGTTTTGCATTCTATCACCCCTTTAATGACTCTATCAAAAAACTAGCAGAAGAACTCCTCAATGACGACCTAAACGACAACTACAGGATAAAATGGGAATTCTTTAAATACAAAGCCAGATGTGTTGCGGTTAAAAGAAGTAAGGAACTGAGAAAGGAAAAAAGTAAGGTAGAAGCTGAATTGATGCACAAACTTCACCTTTTACTGACCAAAATAAACATTAATTTGGAAGAAGAACTCGAAATAAGGAAAATCCAGCTACAGCTGGACCAAATGTATTTAGACTTGGCAAAGGAGCATTCATTAGGTCAAGAGCCAAATGGCTTGAAGAAGGGAGAAGAACACCAGTTACTTTTTTGCTCTTGAGAAGAGAAATTTTAAAGAAAATCTTTATCTGCCCTTAATATTGTGACGGAGTTCCCTTTAAAGATCCAAAGCTAATTTCTAATTTTGTCACCAAATTTTATAGGAATTTACATGAATCACAATTTAATGCTAGTGATTGTGCAATTTTTTTGAATAATCTTCAAGCTTTCATCCCTTCGATTGATGAGGAATTTAAATCACTATGTGAATCTGACCTGTCAGTCAATGAAATTAAAGATGCACTTTTCAATGAAGAAGGGCAAATCTCCAGGAATCGACGGGCCTATCTGTTGAATTTTATAAACACTTTTGGGAATACCTTCACTAACTCTCTATTATGTGTGTACAAAGAATGCATCAGTCACCGAGGAGATGACAGTTACAATGAAACAAGGCATCATATCTCTTATCCCAAACCTGACAAAGACCCTCTTTTTAATTGATAATTGGCGTCCCATCACTCTTTTAACAATAGATTATAAGATATTGGCTTTAGCTTACTCAAACAGACTGAAAAAGGGCTAGACTCTATTATAGCTGAAACTCAAACAGGTTTCATGAAAAATTCGACATATTAGTTGTAATATCAGACTCATATTAGATCTGTTGGATTATGCAGATGCAGTTAAGTTAATATTGTTTCTAGATTTTTATAAGGCCTTTGATACAATTGAGCACACATTTCTTTTACAGTCCCCTTAATGTGTTTGGCTTTGGTAACAAGTTTGTAGACATTGTCAGTATGTTTTATAAAGATATTAATAGCTCGGTTATAATTAATCTCAATACCTCTAAAAGATTTCAAATTAATAGAGGGGTCAGGCAGGGGTGCCCTATCTCGCCCTTCCTATTTATTTTGGTCACCCGAATTATTGGGCGCAAAGAATTACATCTGACAGAAATTTTGAAGGAATCTCAATATTTGGTAAAGAGTTAAAAATTTCCCCAATTGGCAGACGACCACTCACAATTTTCCTAAAGAACAAGAACCAGTTATATAACTCTATTCACTTTGATAGATCAATTTTCCAAGGCTTCAGGTTCAAGATTGAATATGTCCAAATGTGAAATCTTATCTCTACATTGTTGTGATGATCGTATTATTGAAAATATCCCAGTTAGGGGATTCTGTTAAGTATCTGGGGATATTTATAACTAGAAATCTTATTGCTAGGCAACATCTACATTTTTCAAGTAGAATAAAGAAAACAAAGAATATTTTTAACATCTGGCTTCAAAGGGATTTGTCTATTTTGGGTAGAGTTCTCCTCTCTAAAGCAGAGAGGGTCTATCTCGTTTTGTGTATCCATCTTTATCCTTATTCAGTAAATAACTCATCAATCACTGACATAAATCGAATTTTTCTGGATTTTATTTGGAAAATAAGTACACACAAGCTAAAGAAAAATGTACTTTCCTGTAGTAAAGCAGAAGGGAGGTCTTGAAGTCCTAGATTTCAGTGACATTGTGAACACCTTTAAAATTAATTGGTTAAAAAGATGTCTTAAAACCCCTGAGTCAATTTGGTACTTTATCCCAAATTACATTTTAGACAAAATTGGAGGGCTTCCTTCATTTTAAAATGTAATTTTATGCCAAATAAATTGCCAATTAAATTATCAAAATTCCATCAGCAAGCCCTTTTAGCTTGGAAACTAGCCTTTGTCCACAACTTTTCACCGCACAAGACATTCCTCTGGAACAATTGTAACATAGTCATTAGGAACAAATCCTTATTTTTTCCTAATTGGTTCCATAGAGATTAAACCACATTCTTAATCTTTTCGATGAATCTGGTGATATGCTGTCCTAAGAACAATTTATGAATGTACACATTTTTCCAATTCCTTTCAGAGAATTTAATTCCTTAACTCGTGCAATCCCAAATGGTTTTAATTCTACTTATAAAAATCACTTAACCTATGATGCACACGTTATATCACAGCCTTTACTATCCTTGGATGGAATTGAAGTAACACACATAAAATGTAATAATAAGCATATTCGCCAAATTTTTCCAGAGAAAAGGATGCAGTTGTGCCAAGGGGCAAGTTTGTGTGGAGATCCAAAATTGTAAACATAAATTGGAGAAAGGCTTGGCTTCTACCGTTATAAGTATTGTGTTTCTAACAAAGCTAAGGAAGTACACCTCAAACTTTTTACATAACATATACCCTACTAATCACCTTGTTGCTAGATTTACTGACATTGACTCCTCCTGTACATTTTGTAAACAGAACATTGAAACAATATCTCATCTTTTTTTGATTGTGAAATATCCAAAGATTTTGGACAGATTTGGAGTCTTACTTTTTGAACCCACCAACTCTATCTACTCCCTTAATCTTGAAGATATTATCTGTTTCCTACAATAATTCAGATAATGGTGCTCTTGAGTATCTTATAAATTTTGTTATTCTGTATGCAAAATTCTATATTCACAAGCAGAAATTTTCTAACTCTTCTCCTAACTTTGTACCTTTTCTCATAGAATTTAAATCTCTACTGAAGTCACTTTAGAAAGTTGGATAAACAAAAAGTATTAAAATTGTAGATACTGTAGAGCTTTTTTTCCTGAAAACCTCTGACTAAATTGATGTCTTCTTGTACTTTTTTTTGTTTTGTTTATATTGTATACACATATATATAGATTTTTTATCTCCTTTGTATTGCTTCGTTTGTTTCTATATAAGTATTTTTTAAATTTTATTATTTTTATAAGTCTGTGCACTTGTTGTTCACGTGCTATCATTGCCTTACCTGATTTTTGTCATCTATATTCTGTCAATAAAAAAAAGAAAAAAAAGCTAAAACACGTGGAAGGAGCTATTGATGCAGACTAGCAAGATAAGCGTACATGCCACAAAACGTTTTAAATTCATGAAATTATACGAAATTAAATATCTTAGAATAAGCTTAAACATAACACATTGCTTCTTTAATTTACTCACCCTTAGTAGACACGGTTGTAAGACGTCTTCCTCTGCTTTCACCCAAAGGGAGTTAAAAGAAAAATGCACCATTGGTCTGTTTGAGAAGGACGGAAGGAAAAAACGAAGGACAAGCTAGCTAGCAGATGCTAGCTAAAAACGTCAGGGAATAGAGGACAGATAGCCCGAGGGCAACGTCTTTTAAAGTGGTCAAACCGCACCCTGTATGACGGACTGTCACCTAACCCTCCCTCTGCCTTTTCACTCCGTTACTCATAGGTTTAACTCCACTTTTTAACAACCTTTCACACAAATCTAAATAAATTACCTTCATACGCCCCTACGCAGATGCGCCCTGCCAACGAGAACGTCATCACGCACTCTGGCGCGCGCAGCACAAAGACCCCCCACCAGACTCCCTTTACAGGAATACATGATTTTAAAACTTCAACAAGCTGTGGCAGGGCACTCCATGCAGTCAAAGTTCTGGTTCTCACGGATTTTGCCTTCCATTCATTGGGCCCAAAACGGGGGACTATTGATTTTATTTATTTCTGCATTTTTTAAATTGTAAATTAAAAAAATAAATAAAAATATAGGTAGGTTATTTCGAGATGTGCGCGCAGATTTCGCCCACTAGCCAAATCTACCCGCACCTTGAAAAAAAAAAAAAAAACTTTAAAGTTAAAAAAATAAAAATAAATAAATTAAACATCCTTGAGTCCAAAGCGCGGGCACGCCATACGGCACGTGCGTGTGATGTAATGCACGCGCGAAGGTACGGGGGTTATTACTACTAGCGCCCACTAAACGTTCTGACAGACTCAGATTATTATTCTAAGTGTCTGACAACATTATGGGATGGATCCCTACAGAGATAGACCTTTTAGTTAAAGAGTAAGATCCTTTTAGTTTAACATGAAACAGCCCCAAATCACCATCACCACAAATTAGCGACTTCCATAATAGGACTTTTGCGTGTATACAGCATATCTCCACCAGACTCCATGTAAATAATCAGGACTTTAATCATCGTGAAACACACTTCATTCAAAGTCGACAGAAACTAAATAAAACTATCAAAAGTCCTGATTATTTACATGGAGTCTGGTGGAGATATACTGGCTCTATACACGCGTAAAAGCCTGATTATTTACATGGAGTCTGGTGGAGATATGCTGGCTCTATACACGCTAAAAGTCCTGATTATTTACATCGAAGTCTGGTGGAGATATGCTGGCTCTATACACGCTAAAAGTCCTGATTATTTACATGGAGTCTGGTGGAGATATACTGGCTCTATACACGGCTAAAAGTCCTGATTATTTACATCGAGTCTGGTGGAGATATGCTGGCTCTATATGTGTGTTATGGTGATGTGTGTTAGTAAATGAGTGGAAGGAAGAGGGAAGGAACCCCCTTGCCAATACTTTCTCTATTTTACACACACACACACACACACAAATAATTTAGCTAATTAATTGTTCATGAAATGTTTTAAAAGTTGTCATATGGACTATAATAAAAAGAATACATTGCAAATTGTTACCCTAAATGGGCAATGTATCTCGGGAGATACAGAGTGTAACTTAGAAAATAAATATATTTTGGAAAAAAACATGAACTGTGTCATTTTAGTCTGGATATATAAAAAAATAGCAATGAATCATTTTTCCATCAAATTTATTTAAGCTTCGCCCCTTTAACAATAACTGGTTCTTATCTCTCTCAAACACCTGAGTGAAACTTAGGCCCTGTTTAACATTAACGCCAAGCAAGTGAAAAACGACAAATATTTCATCAGATTTGCCTTTCGTTTAGACGGCGTAATGGCGTTTTTGGGACTTAAAATGAAAAAGTTCTGCTCGGATCTGCTCACGGCTAGTTTAGTGAGAATCAGAATCAACATGTGAGAATGACATAAACTCACTTTCAGTATTGTGAGCGAAACTAAAACAGAAATAATACAAGAATATAAAAGAATCATGCGTTAAATGTAATTTTGCCATTACACAACTCTAATATCTTCTGACTTCTTCTTTATTTAATTCCAGTTTAGTTTGTTTCAGATGGATTTCGGTTCGTAGGTACAAGCAGCAGAACAATTACTAATAGGTTGATAACCTTTAAAGGCAAAAAACAAAAAGAAATATGCATTTACATTACTTTTACGATGGCTGACACACCAACCAGATTATCGGGCGGTGGGACAGTCCGGTGACTCGAGTCTGTTCGTTGTGTTCTGTGCTGCCGTCTGTCGTGGAGCCGTGGCCCTTCATTTGGGCGATTTGACTTGTTGAATCGGAAGGCGGGCAGTCGGACTCAATGTCCAATTTGATTGGTGGAGGGCTAACCTGGAAATGGAGAGCCTGACTAACGCCTCTCTCAAAATCTGACGAAAATCTTTAAACTGACCTTTGTTGATCTGAAATGAAGACAGATTCAGCAACTGCATCACGGCCTATTTCTCTCTTCAAAGTTTCGGAGAACTATTTTAGTACAATATGAGATCGTATTCTGAACGAAGACGCCATTATGCTCTGTTGTTAAATCCGGAGAAGTACGCGGGCGCGTTCGTTCCAATCAGCTGCTGGTTTTCATTTCTTGGGCGACAGTACAGATTAGCGCCGCTCTGCTGCTATGGAGACGTAATACCCGTCTCTACGCAGAACGTACGCTCAAGCCAGCGTTATTGCCGGTCTGTTCTGAGGCACTTTTTGGACCAACTCGGGGGAGGCTGATCAGTCCGACTGGCTTTTCTGCCAACGGTCGGCTGTCTGGTTGGTGTGTCAGAGCCTTAAGTCAGGACATTTTCTAATTAAATATGTCATTTTATTGTACCCACATTATGAATAGCTATTGGAGTTAATCAAGTTTAAGGAGAAACTTCTCCCAGCAAAAACAAAACAAACATAAATAGGCTCCAAGTTTCAGCAATAATATAGACCTTCTTCAGGGCAGACATGTTGACATGTCACAGTAGGAAAAGCACAGGCGTATTCAAAACCATTACTGATGGCTGCATTCCACTTAGGAGAGGTCCTGGTATTAAACCATTACTGATGGCTGCATTCCACTTAGGAGAGGTCCTGGTATTAAACCATTACTGATGGCTGCATTCCACTTAGGAGAGGTCCTGGTATTAAACCATTACAATACAGATTAAGCGCCACCTGCTGTTATGAGACGTACACTGCATGAAAAGTGGGATTTTCGTCAGTATTCGGCACTGTAGATTGTCGTGGAACTTCAGGTTTACGGCTGCACCGGCAATTTTACAGGCAACACCGAAAACTGCCGAGAATTGTCGGAAATTGATGTGGGCCTTGCTTGGCAGTTGTCCCCCATTGACCCCTCCCCTCTAATTCTAGGGGAGGCTTTCACATGTAAATGAAAATGCTGTGAGCTATACAAATGCAAATCAGGGTAGCAGGGGAGTTTTACCCCAGGTGACATTTTTCTAAAAAGGTAAAAACTTAATTTTAAGAAAATCTCTTAAAATAGATCAGACTCAGTTATAACCTAATTGTAGACTCTTCAATTTTAGCTTTAATTGATTTATTTAATGGAAGTATGCTAGATTAATTACTTTGTATGTCATTAGCAATGACCAATGTTATGTAAAAAGATACACAAAATAATTTATTTCAACAATTAGTTTTAATCAGGCTTTGCACACAAGGTAAAATGTGCAATCCATGATTCATTCACAGTCTCCTAGAGCTCAGCCACTGAGCATAGTGACATGACTACAGTCTTTGGTCTTGCTCATCCAACATTGTCTGGAGGAATGGAGACAGAGGCTCCACTGGACAGTTTTCTAAGAGAAGTCTTTCTGCGACACCAAAACACTGGGCTTCACATAAAGCATATCAGCTTTGTCATTGTACGACAAGGTCCCAATCATTTCTCTTCTTAAAATATAGTGGCAAATTCAGCACCATATTCACATCTCCATGACATATGAAGCGGTTGGCTCTGCTGAAATGGCCTCATAATCCAGACTTCAATTGTGCTTTTGTTAACATTTCCCAGTAATCCATTATAACTCACTGTAATTCACCTCCACACCAGTGTAGTGCTGTTCGCGCCCTGCTGGTTAATCTGCTCCACGGTCTCTCTCTATCACTCTGCCCGGCCTCACTTCTTCCATTTAAAAAATCGTGAACATGGGGAGATGAGTCTGAGAGTTGGAGCAAAAACTTCCGAAATATGGGAATATTTCAGGCCAACTGGTAAAGAGTTGTCTTTACACTCTGTCAAACTTCACTTGGAAACACACAGGAGTTGTTCAAGACGTTTGGAGCTGCTTTTTTTTTTCCCTCTCCCATATCACCTCCGGGGGCTCCAAAGATGCGCTCACAGAAAAGAAGAAGACAACGTAAGTATATGATTATTAATGAAACGACGAGCTAGTCTGTACTGTTTATTAACCTTCTTGATCGTACAGTGACTGTGTTTGGATGTTAAACAGGCTACTTAGACTTGGCAGTAATGCTTTAAACCCCACCAAGTTTAAACGAGAGCAGCACAGAGCTGTGGCTGCTTTGCAGCCATTCATTACAGAGCTGAGCTGGTGATGTTGTTTTATAAAAGTATATTTTTTATCTCGTAATTTACAGGAAGCAGTCGTCGCGTCTTCACAACTCCGAGACAAACTGTAGCAGGCTACGAACCGGAGCAAGGGTAAGATTTAAAGAATAAGCTTTCATTGAATGAATTTCATTAATTCTTCTGTATAAGGACATAGATATTGCGAATAGATACCGATCTTAACCATAGTTTGTTTTTTACAGACTAACCTCTCCCTCATAACGAGGCTGTGACCTATATTTGCTCGGAGCTGTCTGCCAGTCCAGATTTACATGACGCTGATAATGACGCCATTGTGTGTAAGTAATTTTACTTTTCATCTTTCCTTGTTTAATTTTACTGTAACTTAGTTTTTTTATTCATGCCACTCTCATTTAATAGTTTTCCAGCTGCCTGTAAGACATATTAGGAGACACAGCAGGAGCTTCAGCTAGAAACAACCAGATGTGGAACGCGGGCAGAAGCTGTGAAGAGTTCAGCTTCGAGTCGCTCCAGAAGAAAAGAGGGTAAAGACTAGATCCGTTTGGTTAATGTGAATATTTTTCAGGTGCATTCATAGATGTGTTGTGTCCATAAGCCGTGCATTGCGCAGTACTGACTGTCTTTATTGATTGATTTTACAGCTGCTGGAAGCGGGACAGATGTATGCGCTGGCTGTGGGTGAGGTGACATTTGGAAGTCGCGCCACATAGACCTACAGGACAACGCACCACAGACGTCTGCTACGTGGACCGAATGCTGCGGTTACCTCCAGCTCGAACGGCCGCGGGTTAGGTGTACGGGTGCTGCTCCTCGTGGAGCGAGGGATATTTGTTGTGTGTGCTGTGTGTCTCCGATGCTTTTAATGCAGCATTTTTCTGTCTGTGTTTTGTGTCAATAAAGCTCTATCTTTGAATAAACAGCACGTTCCTGGCAAATAATTTTAACTATGATAATCATGACATGAATATACAACATAGCATATATGAAATAAATATATATATGTATAAATAAATAAAAATATAATACATAAATAAATAAATATATATATATATATATAAAATTTTATTATTATAATAAGGATGGCCCAGGTTGACCAATAGCCTAACCCGTGACAGACCTGTGAACCAATCACGCAGAGATTTTTCTTGTTTAAAAGTAGTGGTTTCCATCCAATAGCGAGTGAGGAAATTCCAGCCAGGCCAGACGTTCTCTGGCCAGGCTCCTATTCATATTCTGTTAGATCCTTTAACACCTCGGGGGGGCTCTCCAACATACCGTCATGGTTCGTTTCCCCCCAATATGTGGCATATGTGACAGACGAACGTGACGTTCACTACGCCTGTAAATTGGTCGATAACTGCCGAAAATTAGGGGGATTTCTGGTGTTTACAGTTTTACGGGGACGGAAATCCCACTTTTCATGCAGTGATAGTAGTGCTGACACACAGTAGCAACCAGCAGCATTTCTTTGTTTTGGTGTTGGCTGGGTGAAGTGCTGCCATAAGGGGTTTCTTTTCAGCCATCAGACTTAATGACTAAAAAGGGGAAAAGACAAGGTTAAGTTAGTATTTTGTATAGTATCTTCTTCAAGTCATTTTATAGATAGGTATAGATATAAAATCTAACATTTGTTTTATAAATCAGCTAATAATTCAGTGCATTGTAAGTGACACAAGGCTAAAAGTTTCTATCATCTTCCCAGAAACTGTACTGAAACATGTATTTTGGTTTGTTTTGTTTGTTGACAGACAAAGCCAAATGGACAAAAACCTAATTAAGGGGAAACAACTTTAGGCCATATGGTCAAAATTAAATGATTTAATAATAATGTAATAACTATAACATAACAATAACGTATTTCACTAGTAAATTGCTGTTGAATCGACAAAAACAACCACCATGGCAAAAGGGTATTTTACAACAACTTTGAATGCACCCACGGCACCGTCTGTGTTCTTCAGACAAGTAGCTAAACAACGGGCAGCAGAACCGCTTAACATGCTGCTGTTGGATCCTATACTATGAAATAAATCACACTTACCACCGTTTAGCTGTCAGCATTTTAATCGTGTTTAATCCATCTGCTAGCTAACAAATGAAAAAGACAACAATCATCTCTCAGCTACAAACATGGAGACTAAATAATTATTATAGTATTTAAGAGTTAAAACACAGAATTTAACCTTAAATGACTTCTGACTATTTCAGTTTCTACAACTCAGCAGAGTGTGTGTGTGTGAGAGAGTGTGTTTGTGTGTGTGTGTGAGAGAGTGTTTGTGTGTGTGTGTGTGTGTGTGAGTTTGAATGTGTGTGTGTATCCATGTGTGTGTGTGTGTCAGTGTGTGTCCGTGTGTGTGTACACATGTGTGTCCACCTGTGTGTGTGGTTGTGAGAGTGTGTGTGTGTCATTGTGTGTGTGTCAGTGTGTGAACATGTGTGTCCATGTGTGTGTCCGTGTGTGTGTACATGTGTGTCCACGTGTGTGTTTGTCTGGGTGTGTGTGTGTCCGTGTGAGTGTGTCCGTGTGTGTCCACGTGTGTGTGTGTGTGTGAGAGTGTGTTTGTGTTGTGTTTGTGTGTGTGTGTGTCATTGTGTGTGTATGTGTGTGTGTCCTGTTTATGTGTGTGTGTGTGTGTCCGTTTGTGTGCGTGTTTGTGAGTGTGTGTGTGTTTGTGTGTGTGTGTTCGCGGTGTGTCCATGTGTGTGTGTGTGAGAGTGTGTTGTGTGTCCGTCTGTGTGTGTGTGTGTGTGTGTGTACGGGTGTGTGGCCGTGTGTGTGTGTGTGAGAGAGTGTGTGTGTGTTTGTGTGTGTGTGTGTCCGTCTGTGTGTGTGTGTCAGTGTGTGTCCATGTGTGTGTGGGTAGCGTAAAAAGCATTTTTCAATAAAAACCACTGTAAATAAACATTGAAAATGTATCAAAAAGCATCAACAAAAGTCTTGAATGAGTCAAAAAATTAAAAAGCATCAAAATGCAGAAAAAGGCCTCGGTGGAGAGGAACCAGAAAATATTCTCATTTAACAAGCTGCAATTTAGAGAGAGTTTTCCTTTTTTTAAAATAAAAAACTCAGAATGACAGAATTTAACCCTTAAATGACTTCTGTCTATTTCAGTTTACACAACTCAGCAGAGTCTCCATCAGACCAACAATAAACCGTTAGTCCAGCATAGAGGGGCCGAGTGAATGTGGTCTGGACTCTGTGGAGGAGAGTCATGGTTTCAGAGACGCTGTAGAAGGACAGAATACCTGCACTGTGATCCAGGTACACTCCTACTCTGGAGGACCCAGGACCTGAGACGGGGAGTTTGAACTTTGTTGGACCAAAATGTATAACTGTTGTCGTCACAATATAACGCCCTAAGATTTGTCATTTCACGCTCAAATCCACATTCCTCCACGCACTCCTGCTCTGCTATATTCTTGTATGCGACTGCTACATAAAATCCTCTCCCTCTCCACCTCCTCCCAGTAACAACGTCCAGTCAGGGACTCTCTCTACTCAGGACATGCACGACAGCAATCTGTCTGGGTGGACTAGAATAAGACTGTTGTTGACTCATGAATGTTGCTTTCCTGTTCCCCTCAGATAATAACAGATATGTGTGTGCTGTGTTTGGATCCAGTGTGATGTCACGTGAATATTTTTAAGAATCCAGCTCTGGTCTTGGGCTCTGGCAGTAAAACGTCCACTTCAGTCCCTGTCAGTGAGACGGCTCTCTCCAGGACGTCCTGTAGCTTTATTCCCCTGACTTACACTTACGTCACGTCCTCAAAGCAGCTCAGAGGACAGATATGGATGCTGGATGCTGATTGGCTGAGTGGTGACAGTGAGGGGTAGTTGTGTAGGAACTGGCTGTGATCCTCTGTGTGTGAGAGCGCTTCTTCAGCTCAGCGTTTTCCCTCTTCAGCTCAGTGATCTCCTGCTCCAGCTTCTCCTGAAGCTCTCTGACTCCGACTCTCTTCCCTTTTCTGCTGGGATCTGACCTGCTGCTTCACATCAGAGCTTCTTTTCTCCAGGAGACGGATCAGCTCGGTGAAGATCTTCCGCTGTCCTCCACTGCTTTATCGGGTGGCGCGATCAATGGCCCTCCTTCGCTGTTGAAGCAGCTTCACATCTTTCTCTCTGTCCTGGATTCTCTGCTGGATGGTCTGTCGACTCACCTCGAGCTTTTTCTGCCTCTCAGTCCTTTCTGCTGCAGCTGAGACTGTGTCGTGGCCTTTATGTTCATCCACGGAGCAGAGATAACAGATAAGCTGCTGATCAGTATGGCAGAAAATTCTTCATCACCTCATCATGACGAGCAGACGTTCTCCTGGAGCTTCTTGGACGGCTCCACCAGCTTGTGTTTCTTTAACTGAGCTACATCGGAATGAGGCTGAAGGTGTTTCTCACAATAAGAGATCAGACACACCAGGCAGGACTTGATGGCTTTGAGTTTTCTCCGGTGCAGAAATCACAGGCCACATCTTCAGCTCCAGCATAGCAGTGATCAGCAGGAGCAGCTTGAGTCCAGTCTTCAGCTCCTCCACTAAAGCTGCCAACATGGTGCTTTTCACCAGTACAGGCCTCCGTGTGAAGCTCTGCCTGCACTGAGGGCAGCTGTACATTTCCTCTCATCCCCTTCATCCCAGAAGCCTTTAATACAGTTCTTGCAGTAGCTGTGTCCACAGGGAATAGTCACCGGATCCTTCAGTAGATCCAGACAGATGGAACAAGAGAAGGCTTCCCGGGTCCAGCTCAACTCCTTTCTGCGCCATTTCACCTCTCGCTCAGTGACAACGACTGTCTGACTGTCTTGTGTCTCACTTCCTGAGAAATGAAACTAGTCTGAGCTCTGATGTAATAACAGCATGTGATACGCTGGTGTTTCTTCCCCCAGCATGTTGGTTACACCCATCTGCAAACTGTAGCTCTGGAAAGGGAGGGGAACAAGGAAATATGATCACAGAGTGGAGCTGGCTGTGTTTGAGAGGAGAAAGAGGAGGGAGGGTTATCAAGCTTTGTTCATTCCTCCAAGAGGAGGGCTTTGAGAGAGAGACTGGGTGTGTGCAATGCCCATACTACCATTAGTATGACAGGGAAAGATATAGTATATCCCAATACATATAATGTCAAATACAGAATGCCATAAATGTGTCCTGATGCACCCGGTTGCATTTTGCGTCTGCAAGCCAGCGTGCTTTTTTTTCCTTTTCCCTTTTCGTGACCTTTCCTGTGTTCCTGCTTATCTGCACCTTTAACCCATGAAGGCCTGAACCAATTTTATGACTCAGCTTAACTTTCTGTTGCATCAGGGACATTCCTTGAACCTCTTCCTCAACTGACTGCACACAGCTTCTTTTGCAATGAGCACATACAAACAGAAAGCATGATATACTTATACTATTAATTGAATAATATGACACCTTTAGGTAAAATATATGTCTAAAAATAATAGAAATATCTCTTCATTAAGTTGAATAAAAGTTTATATTGTTGACAATAATTCAACACAGCCCTTGACAGAACTAGAGTAAAATATAAAGTGACCTTATCAATAACTGGTTCTTATCTCTCTCAAACACCTGAGTGAAACTTAGGCCCTGTTCATAATGGCAACGCTCGAAAGTGAAAACTGCAAAATATTTTATCAGATGTGCCTTTCGTTTAGACGGCGATGGCGTTTTTGGGACTTAAAAATGAAAAAGTTCGTCCGATCTGCTCACGGTAGTTTAGTGAGAATCAGAATCAACATGTGAGAATGAGATAAACTCACTTTCAGCATCGTGAGTGAAACTAAAACAGAAATAAGATAAGAATATAAAAGAATCATGCTTGAATGTAATTTTGCCATTACACAACTCTAATATTTTCTGACTTCTTCTTTATTTAATTCCAGTTTAGTTTGTTTCCAGATGGATTTCAGTTCAGAGGGTACAAGCAGCAGAATAATTACTAATAGTTTAATAACCTTTAAAGGCAAAAACACTATATGTGAGCAGCTGTGAATCAAATAAACTTATTATAAATAATATTATGTCATGTTTTTACTCTTACACTGAATGTTTGCTGCTTCACTTAAGACAGATGAGTATTGAAAAGTGTTCAGTCTGAACAGTCCCGACCAGTATTAATTAGTTATGTTATTAATTTGTTAACAATATTTGCAGGCTTATATATATATATATATATATATATATATATATATATATATATATATATATATATATATATATATATATAATATATTGCACCTCTCTCATTCAATGTGTTTCTTTATTTTCATGACTATTTACATTGTAGATTCTCACTGAAGGCACCAACACTATGAATGAACACATATGGAATTATGTACTTAACAAAAAAGTGTGAAATAACTGAAAACATTTCTTATATTTTAGATTCTTCAAAGTAGCCACCCTTTGCTTTTTGATAACTCGCAAACCCTTGGTGTTCTCTCAATGAGCTTCATGAGGTAGTCACCTGAAATGGTTTTACCTTCACAGGTGTGCTTTGTCAGGGTTAAATTAGTGGAATGTTTTCTCTTATTAATAAAAAAGCAAAGGGTGGCGACTTTGAAGAATCTAAAATATAAGACATGTTTTCAGTTATTTCATACTTTTTGTTAAGTACATAATTCCATATGTGTTCATTCATAGTTTTGATGCCTTCAGTGATAATCTACAATGTAAATAGTCATGAAAATAAAGAAACACATTGAATGAGATGTGTCCAAACTTTTGGCCTGTACTATGTATACTATGACTTTTTTGACATACTATACTGTCTGTTTTTAAAATTTTTTCGACATACTATACATTTACTTTTTTATGAATTTTTTTGACATACTATACATTTGCGTTTTATGAATATTTTTGACATACTATACTATAACTTTTTTATGAATTTTTTGACATACTACACTATGATTTTTTATAACTTTTTTATTAACATTTACTTTTTATGAATTTTTCCGACATACTATACTATGACTTGTTTATGAATTTTTTTCGACATACTACACTATGATTTTTTTATGAATTTTTTTCATAAAAAAAATATTTCAATGATAATCTACAATGTAAATAGTCATGAAAATAAAGAAACACATTGAATGAGATGTGTCCAAACTTTTTGCCTGTACTATGTATACTATGACTTTTTCGACATACTATACATTTACTTTTTTATGAATATTTTTGACATACTATACTATGACTTTTTAATGATTTTTTTCGACATACTACACTATGACTTTTTATGAATTTTTTCGACATACTACACTATGACTTTTTTATGAATTTTTTCGACATACTACACTATGACTTTTTTATAACTTTTTTTGACATACTATACATTTACTTTTTTATGAATTTTTTTGACATACTATACATTTACTTTTTTATGAATATTTTTGACATACTATACTATAACTTTTTTATGAATTTTTTCGACATACTACACTATGACTTTTTTATAACTTTTTTTGACATACTATACATTTACTTTTTTATGAATTTTTCCGACATACTATACTATGACTTGTTTATGAATTTTTTCCGACATACTACACTATGATTTTTTTATGAATTTTTTCGATCGCAAAAAAAATTATTTCAGTGATAATCTACAATGTAAATAGTCATGAAAATAAAAGAAACACATTGAATGAGATGTGTCCAAACTTTTGGCCTGTACTATGTATACTATGACTTTTTCGACATACTATACATTTACTTTTTATGAATATTTTTGACATACTATACTATGACTTTTTAATGATTTTTTCCTTCTACACTTTGACTTTTTACTACCTTTTCATCTAATATGACTTTTTTATCATTTTTACATGTTTTTTCTCTTTATGACTTTTTTATGAATTTTTCCGACATACTACACTATGACTTTTATTTTTTACATACTACTACTGACTTTTTTATAACTTTTTTGACATACTACATATACTTTTTTTATATTTTCCGACATACTATACTATGACGTTTTTATGAATTTTTACACACACTATGACTTTTTTATGAATTTTTTCGACATACTCTGACTTTTTTATAACTTTTTTTGACATACTATACTATGACTTTTTTATAACTTTTTTTGACATACTATACTATGACTTTTTTATAACTTTTCTTTGAACATACTACACTATGACTTTTTTAACATACTATACATTTACTTTTTTATCACTTTCTTCGACATACTATACTATAGTGATGGCCAAATGAAGCTCGTGAACCATTTTCTTTATTTTCTGAGCCCACGAGGTGGGGGTCTTGGGTTTAAGAGAAAAGCGTCATTGCAATTCAGTGTATTCTCAAACATTTGTTGAACAGAGAGCGCCATCTGGTGGACTCGGAAAATAAAGTCATCCTTCATTATTATTCCATCTATGACTTCTTTATCACTTCTTTCAAAAAATATTTCTATGACTTTTTTATGAATTTTTTCGACATACTATACTATGACTTTTTATGAATTTTTTCGACATACTATACTATGACTTTTTTGGTATTTTTCAACATACTATACTATGACTTTTTTATGATTTTTTTCGAAATACTATACTATGACTTTTTATGATTTTTTTCGAAATACTATACTATGACTTTTTTATGATTTTTTTCAACATACTATACTATGACTTTTTTTATGAATTTTTTCGACATACTATACTATGACTTTTTTATCACTTTTTTCGACATACTATACATTTACTTTTTTATGATTTTTTCGACATCCTATACTATGATACTTTTTTTATGAATTTTTTCGACATTCTATACTATGACTTTTATGATTTTTTTCGAAATACTATACTATGACTTTTTATGATTTTTTCGACATTCTATACTATGACTTTTTATGATTTTTTTCCAAATACTATACTATGACTTTTTATGTTTTTTTCGACATTCTATACTATGACTTTTTATGATTTTTTCGACATACATATAATGACTTTTTTATAACTTTTTTGACATACTATACTATGATTTTTTATGAAATTTTCGTACTATACTATTACACATTTTGAGAAACAACCATCCATACTGTTCTGAGGTGAGATCACGGTTTCTGAATGTTTCCTGCCTTCAGTCTTCGGGTGAGCTGGTCAAAATCTGCCCACGGCTTTTACGCACACTAGCTGAAATGAGGCTGGCGAAACGTAGCATGCTAGCTCGTTCTGAATGGCAAAGCACACTGCTACAACACACTAGTTCACCATAATCTCCAAAGAACTACTTCCATGTCCCTGTTCTGCAGGTATTCCACACTAAGTGTGAAGTGTGTCCTCGTTTAGAAGAAGTCTCCCGGCTAATCCTGCCTTGTACTGATTGAAGTTAGAGAAACAGCTAGCTAGCTCATGTAGTCCTTACCTAGGTACTGTCAAGGCACGCCCTCATACTCTGCTTCTGACTGGCTATGTGTCCTTACCTAACTACTGTCAGGGCCCACCCTCATACTCTTCTTCTGACTGGCTAGTAGTCCTTACCTAGGTACTGTCAGGTCACACCCTCACTTACTTGCTTCTGACTGGCTAGTAGTCCTTACCTAGCTACTCCGGTCAGGAGACACCCCCTCATACTCTGCTTCTGACTGGCTAGTCGCCCTTACCTAGCTACTGAGCGCGCAATGGGTGGGGCCCAACAAAAGATGTTACAACAGTTGCGCGAGGTCTCACTCTGTAGCTAAAACAGAGCTCAAGCTCAACACACACAAAACTCCGGTAGTGTGAGCCAGGCTTAAGCGGCTTCGGCAGCCAAAGGGCGAAGCGTGTTTATGGAGTTTCATTATTTCATAGGTGTGTGTTTTTGGGCGCAAACATGCAATAAACCAATCAGAGGGTCATTTTCCATTCCCTTTAAAACCGCGGAGGTTTGGACCTTGGAAGCATTTCTTATCATGGCGGAGGATTTGCGCAATAAGTGAAGTAACTGTCCGTGTCGGTCTTAAACTAGCAAAGACGCTTTCGGGCTTTCGCGAGAAAGGGGCGGAGGGGTGGAATGTTTATTATAAAAGTTTTTATCAGCCTGAAAACATGTTGGTAACTAAAAGCTGCAGCAAAAGAGAGCTGAGGGGCTGTAACCTCCACTACACCCCTGGTTAGCAGGATGAAGGAGCCCTCTTGTGTCCTGCATCCAGTGTTGCCAGAGTTACTTTAAAAGTAACTTAATTTTACAGATTACTTGATTTTAAAAGTAACGGGGTTCGATTACAAGTTACTTTATTAGTTACATTCAGCAACTGCAACTGTATCTGTATCTGTTCACCATATGAATGATCTGGATCTGTATCTGTACTCGGACTCGGGCCTAACCCGAAGTGGGCGGGTATACAATAACCGGGACGGGGTGGGTTGAGTTATGTGTGGCGGGGCTTTGACCAGTATGTTATTTTAAACATGCAATTGATATGGGTTGATCAGAAATTGTTATATTTATTGCTGATTAGAAAACAATTGCATGTTTACCAGCATTCCCTCTGCTGGTTTTGTTTAATGTGTTTTGTTTTTTGGAAAAAAAGGGGATATATAAAGTTCTGCAAAAAGGATAAAAAAAGCGTTTGCAATTTGTGAATTAAAATGTAATGAACAAGAGTTTTCATACTCAACATGCAACTTTAAATTTTTTATGCTCAGTCTGATTATTTATGTTTTTGGTTCATTTTTTTTTTTTTATTTCCACACCAGGTATGTGTGTGTGTGAGACAGAGAGAGACAGAGAGAGAGAGAAGAGGGTGAAAAAAAGTGTCTATATAACCAGAAAAATATTCTCATTTAACAGCTGCAAACTGCATTTTAGAGAAGTTTTCCTTTTTTTTAAATAAAAAATGACTCAGAATGACAGAATTTAACCCTTAAATGACTTCTGTCTATTTCAGTTTACACAACTCAGCAGAGACTCCAAACCATAAACCCGTTAGTCCAGCATAGAGGGGCTGAGGTGAATGTGGTCTGGACTCTGTGGAGGAGTCATGTTTTTCAGAGACGCTGTAGAAGGACAGAATACCTGCACTGTGATCCAGGTTCCACTACTCTGGAGGACTCAGGACCTGAGACGGGAGTTTGGACATTGTTGGACCAAAATGTATAACTGTTGTTGTTACAATCTAATGCCCAAGATTTGTCATTTTGTCCAAATCTCTATCTTGTGTATAAGGTGTCTTGAGAGAACTCTTGTTATGATGTATTTAAAGTTGACAAAGATGAGACTTTATTGATCTGGTGGTGAAATTCACAAAGCTACCTGCAAAGTCAAACTAAAGTAATGCAAAAGTGTGTAAAGCTTACAATTCAGAGACTGTAATATAACTAATTACTCTGAGAAATGACAATAACTAGTAATCTATAATGAACTACATTTTGGAAGTAACTTGCCCAACCTCCTACTTACTATCAATGAAATTATGAATACATTTTATACAACAAGACACTTTGTGATTGTGTTTATTTGTGAAAAAAAAAATATAATTATTGATTGCCTCCCTTCCTCTGGAAACTGCCTCCTGATTGCGGCCACAACACAAGCTGGTATCACCTTCCTGATCTCCTGCCCAGAAACCCATATGTCTATCGGACCACCTGCCTGTAGGCTGTGTCCGGAACTCCCTAGAAAATGATAGGGGTGCAATGTTGATATTGATAATCCTGTTAACAGTCAATAGGATCAAGAGTGATAGACTTATTTGATGTAACATTTTCAGTTATTCTATTCCATACAGGTATGTATGCACATCAGAGTTTAAAAATCTGCTAATCCCTCAGCATCAATAATGCACATTAGATTAGATTATACTTTATTGTCATTGTGCAGAGTACAAGTACAAAGACAACAAAATGCAGTTTCGTCCAACCAGAAGTGAAACAAAATCAAATTGTATAAGTTTTAGTAATGAACATGTACAGATGTATGTGCAATGTAGTAGGAGTAACATAGTAGTAGAGATTATAGATATATATGCAGGTTATTAACAGAATATAAATTTAAGAAAAACTGAATAAATTATGGATATTCAGTATGAACCATATAAGCACAGTATGTGCAGTGTGGCAACAGTACCATTGTAGTGCAGAAAGGTAACGTAGGAATAAGTGTACTGTATGTGCAGGAGGAATAGTATGAAGAGCAGTAGAATATGGCTATATATAAGTAGTTACAGTATGTACATTAATTATTTTTGATAGTGTATTTGTTTAGAAAACAAACTTACGACTATAATAGAAGTGTATAATAATATAACAGTGTTATAAATTAGTCTGGTCTAATACATCCTCTGGTCTGTTGGCTGGGAGAGGACCATACTCCTGCCTGAAGTTGAGGTGACCTGCGACGCGAAGACGGGTTGAGGCAGCGGCATCAAGGCCGGGATGGAGGTGTCAGGCAGGTAGTATGTTCGTGGGGACTAAACCCTCAACTAGAGCCCAGTAGGCATCCACCTCTGACAACACACATGCCTGTCCAACGACGCACACCTCACATAATTCCGCACTAAACTCCTAGCCAACAAAGCGACTATGTGCTAGTGTAGTGCACCTGCTTCTCTTAATACATCCGTGGCTCTGATGGACTCCACAGCTGTCTGGCGTTAAAATCTTTGGTTGTAGAATATCCAAGACAAAAGCGTTGCTGCTTAAATTAAGACAATCTACATGTATGTTTAATCTAAAAACATGGTTGAAAGTAATGTTTGCTAAAGCAGATTTTTTGTATAACACCAATGTACTAGCCCTAGATAGAACCAGAGTTAGCCACCATACTACACAGTAACTCACAAAGTCACTTGCCCTATTAAGCCACTGGTTAGCAGAACTCTACTTCTCTCTTCTGCCCATTGTTCCTCCCCTTCTCCCCTCTTATCTCTTCTAGGAGGCTCATAATTATAGGCCTGTGGGCCATCCCATACATGCTATCACAGTTGGAGGCTCGGTTTCTTCATCCATTATTGTAATTTGAGCATGAACTGAAGACTCCCTCCAAGCTTCCTTCTTCGTTGTTGTTGGAAGTTTATTTTATACAATTTTTCTCAAATATAGTTTATTGCGGTTATATATTCCTCCAGTTTTGAAAGTATAGTTGTTTATCATTAATACACACTATGTTATATAGGGTGTATAACCTGCACATTGCTCTTTAAACACCCTTATACACTCTATTAAGACATCGCTATTTAACAGACATCTTCCTGTCCCGGTACTTCGATGGAGAAATACATGAATAACAAACAGCTAATATCTCCAGATCATCTCGGTAAAGATCTTTTTTAACATATCCGTCTTTTTTTACACAATCAAAGGTAAAATAACAGATCTCAACTGAGCAGAAAGCGCTGCTGGGGCTCCCGAATGGTTTTCATCAACACACAGAAATCATCTCATCACTTCTAAAACCTCAATACATGTAAACAAAGGACACCAAAGAAATGTTACAAAAACGTTTAGAAAAGCAGAATAGATATCGAAGAAAGTGACATGTTTTATAAAAGAAAAAAAAAGTGAAAAAGAAACCAAGCGATATAAACAAAATGAAACAAGACAACAATCATCTCTCAGCTACAAACATGGAGACTAAATAAAATATTATATTATTTAAGAGTTAAAACACAGAATTTTACCTGAAATGACTTCTGACTATTTCAGTTTACACAACTCAGCAGAGTGTGTGTGTGTGTGTGTGTGTGTGTGTGTGTGTGTGTGTGTGTGTTGTGTATGTGTGTGTTTTTTTGTGTTTTGTGTGTTGTGTTTGTGTGTGTGTGTGTGTGTGTGTTTTGTATATGTGTGTGTGTGTGTGTTGTGTGTGTGTGTGTGTGTGTTGTGTTTGTGTGTGTGTGTGTGTGTGTGTGTGTGTGTGTGTGTGTGTGTTCAGTGTGTTTGTGTGTGTGTGTGTGTGTGTGTTTTGTGTGTGTGTGTGTGTGTCATTGTGTGTGTGTGTAGTTTGTGTGTGTCCACCTAGTATTTTGTGTCCGTGTGTGTGTCGTGTGTGTGTGTGTGTGCGTGTGTGTGTATGTGTCTGTGTGTGTGTGTGTGTGTGTTGTGTGTCAGGTGTGTCATGTGTGTGTGTGTGTGTGTGTGTGTGTGTGTGTGTGTGTGTGTGTGTTGTGTGTGTGTGTGTGTGTGTGGTGTGTGTGTGTGTGTGTGTGTGTCCGTGTGTGTGTGTGTGTGTGTGTGGTGTGTGAGTTGTGTGTGTGTGGTGTGTGTGTGTGTCCGTATGTGTGTGTGTCCATGTGTGTGTGTTGTTGTAGCGTCCAAATAGCTTTCAATAAAAACCACCCTAAAAAACATCAACAAAAGTCTTGAATGAGTCAAAAAATTAAAAAGCAACAAAATGCAGAAAAAGCCTCGGAGGATGAAGGAACCAGAAAATATTCTCATTTAACAAGCTGCAATTTAGAGAAGTTTTCCTTTTTTTTAAATAAATAAATGACTCAGAATGACAGAATTTAACCCTTAAATGACTTCTGTCTATTTCAGTTTACACAACTCAGCAGAGTCTCCATAACAACAAAAAACCATTAGTCCAGCATAGAGGGGCTGAGTGAATGTGGTCTGGACTCTGTGGAGGAGAGTCATGGTTTCAGAGACGCTGTAGAAGGACAGAATACCTGAACTGTGATCCAGGTACACTCCTACTCTGGAGGACTCAGGACCTGAGACGGGAGTTTGGACATTGTTGGACCAACATGTATAACTGATGTTGTCACAATATAACGCCCAAGATTTGTCATTTTGTCCAAATCTACATTCCTCCGACCCCCCTGCTCTGCTGATATTCTTGTATGCGACTGCTACAGAAACTCCTCCTCTCCTCTCCACCTCCCAGTAACAACGTCCAGTCAGACTCTCTCTACTCAGGACCTGAGGCCAGTCAGTGAATCTGTCTGGGTGACTAGAATAAGACTGTTGTATCCAGTGTGATGTCACGTGAATATTTTAAGAATCCAGCTCTGGTCTTGGGCTCTGGTTGTGGCAGTAAAACGTCCACTTCAGTCCCTGTTAGTGAGACGGTTGTCCACTCCTCTCTCAGGACGTCCTGTAGTTTATCTCTGACTTCTGATACGGCCGCTGTCTCGTCCTCAAAGCAGCTCAGAGGACGGATATGGATGCTGGATGCTGATTGGCTGAGTGGTGACAGTGAGGGGTAGTTGTGTAGAAACTGGCTGTGATCCTCTGTGTGTGAGAGCTTCTTCAGCTCAGCGTCTTCCCTCTTCAGCTCAGTGATCTCCTGCTCCAGCTTCTCCTGAAGCTCTTTGACTCGACTCTCTTCCCTTTTCTGCTGGGATCTGACCTGCTGCTTCACATCAGAGCTTCTTTTCTCAGGAAACGGATCAGCTCGGTGAAGATCTTCTCGCTGTCCTCCACTGCTTTATGCGTCGGCGCGGATCGATGGCCTCCGCCTGCTGTTGAAGCAGCTTCACATCTTTCTCTCTGTCCTGGATTCTCTGCTGGATGGTCTGTCGACTCCGCTCGAGCTTTTTCTGCCTCTCAGTCCTTTCTGCTGCAGCTGAGACTGTGTCGTGGCCTTTATGTTTGTCCATTAAGCAGAGATAACAGATAAGCTGCTGATCAGTACGACAGAAAATCTTCATTACCTCATCATGACGAGAGCAGACGTTCTCCTGGAGCTTCTTGGACGGCTCCACCAGCTTGTGTTTCTTGAATGTCTCTGATTCAAAATGAGGCTGGAGGTGTTTCTCACAGTAAGAAGCCAGACATTGCAGACAGGACTTGATGGCTTTGAGTTTTCTCCCGGTGCAGAAATCACAGGCCACATCTTCAGCTCCAGCATAGCAGTGATCAGCAGGAGCAGCTTGGAGTCCAGTCTTCTTCAGCTCCTCCACTAAAGCTGCCAACATGGTGTTTTTCAGCAGGACAGGCCTCGGTGTGAACGTCTTCCTGCACTCAGGGCAGCTGTAGCTGTACTTACGATCCTCTTCATCCCAGTGACTTTTAATACAGTTCATGCAGTAGCTGTGTCCACAGTTAATAGTCACCGGATCCTTCAGTAGATCCAGACAGATGGAACAAGAGAAGGTTTCCCGGTCCAGCTGAACTCCTTTCTGCGCCATTTCACCTCTCGCTCAGTGACAACGACTGTCTGACTGTCTTGTGTCTCACTTCCTGAGAAGTGAGACTAGTCTCAGCTGTGATGTAATAAAAGCATGTGATATGCTGTTGTACTTCCCCCAGCATGTTGGTTCCACCCATCTGCAAACTGTTGCTCTGAAGGGGAGGGAACAAGGAAATATGATCACAGAGTGGAGCTGGCTGTGTTTGAGAGAAAGAGGAGGGAGGGGTTATCAAGCTTTGTTCATTCCTCCAAGAGGAGCGCTTTGAGAGAGAGACTGGGTGTGTTGCAATGCCCATACTACCATTAGTATGACAGGGAAAAATATAGTATATCCCAATACATATAATGTCAATAGAAGAATGCCAAAAATGTGTCCTGATGCACCCGGTTGCATTTTGCAGTCTGCAAGCCAGCGTGCTTTTCTTCCTCTTCCCCTTTCCGTGACCTTTCCTGTGTTCCTGCTTATCTGCACCTTTAACCCATGAAGGCCTGAACCAATTTTATGACTCAGCTTAACTTTCTGTTCATCAGGGACATTCCTTGAACCTCTTCCTCAATTGATATTGAATAATATGACACCTTTAGGTAAAATACATGTCTAAAATAAAAGAAATATCTCTTCATTAAGTTGAATAAAAGTTTATATTGTTGACAATAATTCAACCACAGTCCTTGACAGAATCAGAGTAAAATATAAAGTGACCCTTAAAGAGTTTCTGTATCTTGGGGGATACAGTCATTTAACAGGCTGTAGGGGAAGGAGCTATGGGGGGAGGGGCATTATGTGGTTGCAGTTGATGAGAAACACTGATGGGGTGATGGGTAATTTAATCAGGTCATGTGATTTTATGCCAACATTCAAAACATTTGTATCAAAATCCAAAATGGCAGCATACGTGAACAAAGACACTTTCCATGAGGTAAGTGTTTTTATATTTTCCACGATTATGATATTTTAGAGAATATAGTTTTAGAAAATAGTTTTTTAAGGATAGTTTTACATGTTCTTGTGGAAATTTTTAAAATAATCTTCTCACAACTTTGATTATCAGGCATTGAATGCCTGTATCTTGGGGGATACATTGCCCATATCAAAAGGTATTTAACAGGGCTGATCACTCACAGATATATTTATGTTTTGAGGCCTGTTCTCTACAGATATTGAATAGTATAAAGGTGTGCAACTTTGATTACCGTTTTATTTTACTCTCAAATGTGTATTATTGATGAATTCAACAGTGTACACGTTTTCAGGGAATTTCTGTCAGCAGTTTCTACAGTACAAGAAAGAGAGAGGTGAAGTCTGTAGTTTTGCCACCTGATGGTTCATCAGATTTAGAGGAGGGATCCAGTGAGGAAGTCGAGGAAGATGAGCTGTATAGGCCTACAGAGGGACAGTGTGAGGATGACAACAGCAGCAGTGACAATTTGAATGGCAGCTCTAGTGATGAGGCCGAGGAAGGGCCGAAGCAGAATAAACAAGCAAACCAGAATAACGAGGGAAGATGTTTAGGTCATGATTAGAGGAGTATTTCAAATTGTTAGGTGAAAGATGTAGTGGTTTTGCTGTACATATTGTATCTGTGTGTCCACATGATGTGTGTTATGGTGATGTGTGTTAGTAAATGAGTGGAAGGAAGAGGGAAGGGAACCCCCCTTACCAATACTTTCTCTATTTTACACACACACACACACACACACACACACACACACACACACACACACACACACACACACACACACACACACACAAATAATTTAGCTAATTAATTGTTCATGAAATGTTTTAAAAGTTGTCATATGAACTATAATAAAAAAGAATACATTGCAAATTGTTACCCTAAATGGGCAATGTATCTCGGGAGATACAGAGTGTAACTTAGAAAATAAATATATTTTGGAAAAAAAACATGAACTGTGTCATTTTAGTCTGGATATATAAAAAATTAGCAATGAATCATTTTTCCATCAAATTTATTTAAGCTTGCCCCTTTAACAATAACTGGTTCTTATCTCTCTCAAACACCTGAGTGAAACTTAAAGGAATATTTCACCGCTGGAAAGCTGAATATATCTTTAAATTGGGTCACTTATGTAGTAGAAATGTGAAAAAAAAAATTTAATTGGTGACTTCTAGGCCGAGAAAAGCCAGAAAATGTGTTTTGGTCTTATATGGATGAAAAACACCAAATCCCAGAATGCACCTGCTTCGTTGCATTGAGTCCACTCCCAAGCCACGCCTACCGCTTCACAGACAGACCGAGGCATTCAACTCAACTCAAGCGTGTTTTATTTCAACCATATACATGAAACAACGTTTCATCGTGACTCAACGACATTATATAAAAACGACATTATATAAAAACGACATACGAAACAGGCTACATTTAGTACACACACTTTATAGGCTCCGTAAAGTTCAGCTAACGCATACTAGCATTAGCGCTTGGTGGACTGTAAACACCGAGCATAAACACAGCCGTGAATTAGTGTGTAATGTAGAATGGTCGGCATTTAACAGTCACAAACTCCACCAGCAGTTAGCAGTTAAATGGATACAAATCACCACATTTCTGCACCACTCGGTGTTAACACAGCCCACCTCTTTTACCTGGCGACAGAGCATCTCTAGCTCGGAGGGCTAGCAGGCCTGGTAGCTGGACAGTCCGGTACACTATTCAGGCATGTTTCCACAACAAAAACACAACGGTCTCTGAACTCCGCGTTGGGGTGTGCGTTGAAGTTGGATGTAGTCCAGTTTGTGGTCTAAATGAACCGGACACTTGCAAGCAGGATCCGTAAAGTTCAGCTAACGCATACTAGCATTGGTGTAGCTAAACACAGAGTATAAACACAGCCGTGAATTAGCGTGGAATGTCGAATGGTCGGCATTTAACAGTCACAAGCTCCACCAGCAGTTAGCAGTAGCTAGTTGGATTTTATTTCTACACCAGTCCACCTCCACGGGCCGGCGAGAGCAGCCTGGTAGCTGGATAGTCCCGGTTCCGGTACACTGTTGTTCAGGCATGTTTCCACAACAACAAAAACACAGCAGGAGTTTCGTTGAAGGAGGATGTAGTCCAGCTTGTTGTTTAATGAGCAGACACTTGCAAGCAGGATGGCTGGGACAGGTGGACAGCTAGCGAGCTTTCCACCTAGCCGATGAGGATGTCCCCTAGCCGGCCGCAAGCGCATTGAGCGACACCGCTGGTCTCCGTGCGAGGCGAAGCTCACGTAGTGTGCCGGTATTGCGTCTGTAATAACGTTTCCTCCATATTCTCCGATCTGTACCGATGTATCCCGGTGGTACCACGTCCGTAGTTTGAATGCAGATAATTGTTGTAAATGTTTTCTGCTGAAAACAAAAGCCTGTTTAGCGAAGATTCAAGATGGCTGACAGTCGTTTTCATTCGGAATACCCGGCCAGACTCGGCAGTCCAGCCTCTTAGGCGTGTTGAAAACATACGGAAGTAGATCCTACTACTGGCTGTAGTCCTTGCCTCTGGCCCAAAAATTCTTCCAATGACGCAAAAATCGTTTTTTACGTCATCGGAAGATTTTTCCAGGCCCCAAATGCAGAAATCTCCGTCTCAGGGGGACATGAGGGAGGGAGGCAGCGGTCATTCAGAAATACTATCGGGTTTCTACTGATACAAAGCTGAATGCTAAATCGGTGAAGTATCCCTTTAACAGCCAGGAAATATCCCCTAATGCCTTATAGGTCAGTCACAAATACAGACAAACTTTTGTGGATAATTCTGCTTAATTCTGCATCATTTGGGATTATTTCTCAGCTCTTAACTCGTCAGTTTCTCACAGCCTGTCCACCCAGAAGTTATTCTTCTTAAAAAGGTTGATTTTGGACCAGTTAAGCTTTAGAGAATTATTAATTATTGGCCGTTAATAAAGCCGTTTGTTGCGACTCGTAGACCTTCCCATCAGACAGCAGTACCTGTGTGTGTGTGTGTGTGTGTGTGTGTGAGTCTGTGTGTGTGTGTGTGTCTCTGTCTGTGTGTGTGTGTCTCTGTGTGTGTGTGTGTCTCTGTGTGTGTGTGTGTCTCTGTGTGTGTGTGTCTGTGTGTGTGTGTGTGTGTGTGTGTGTGTGTGTGTGTGTGTGTGTGTGCTCCACCAGACTCTGTGGGACCTTCTCACATTTCTTACAAACTTTCCAAAAAACTCGGAATCACGTCTGAGAAAAACAGTTTATCAAAGAAAGCACTGGGCCGAGCTGTGTGTGTGTGTGTGTGTGTGTGTGTGTGTGTGTGAGTCTGTGTGTGTGTGTGTCTGTGTATGTGTGTGTCTGTATGTGTGTGTGTGTGCATTAAGGATATAAAATCCTGGATGACCTATAATTTTCTGATGTTAAACCCTAACAAAACTGAAGTTATTGTGCTGGGCCCTAAACACCTCCGAACTTCATTATCTAGAGATATAGCTACTCTGGATGGTGTTGCCCTGGCCTCCAGCACCACTGTTAGAAATTTAGGAGTTATCTTTGATCAGGATATATCCTTTAATGCCAATCTAAAACAAACCTCAAGAACAGCCTTTTTTCATCTTCGTAACATTGCCAAAATTAGGAATATCCTGTCTCAAAACGACGCTGAAAAACTAGTCCATGCATTTGTTACTTCCAGGCTGGACTATTGTAATTCCCTACTGTCAGGTTGCTCAAATAAGTCTCTTAAGACTCTCCAGCTGATCCAGAATGCTGCAGCGCGTGTTCTCACAAGAACTAAGAAAAGAGATCATATTTCTCCTGTATTAGCTTCTCTGCATTGGCTTCCTGTTGAATCCAGGATTGAGTTTAAAGTCCTTCTCTTGACCTACAAAGCTCTAAATGGTCTAGCACCATCATATCTAGAAGAGCTCCTAATACCCTATTGTCCCACTAGAGCACTGCGCTCCCAGAATGCAGAGTTACTGGTGGTACCTAGAGTCTCTAAAAGTAGAATGGGAGCTAGAGCCTTCAGTTATCAGGCTCCTCTCCTATGGAACCAGCTCCCGATCTGGGTTCGGGGGGCAGAAACTGTCACCTCATTCAAGCATGAACTTAAACCTCTCCTATTTGATAAAGCTTATAGTTAGGGAGTGAGGAATTGTAGTGTTCACCTAACTGGCCCAACTGCTTCTCTTCATAATTGTTAGATTAATAATACATAACAAAGTAGAGGGAGGCAGGCCAGCACAGCCAGATCCGGCAGGGAGAGAGTTCTAAGCCCGAAAAAGCTACCTCTCCTTATGACCTGTCTCTCTTAGTTACCTGTTATAGTTACGCTGTTATAGTCCTAGACTGCCGGGGGACTTCCTTCCTTTGACACACTGAGCTGCTCTCTCCTCTCCCTTTCTATTACTGTTACTATTACTATTACTATTTGTGTGCAGCCCGTCCCAGAAATGCTTGTTACTAATCCTAGCTTCTGGGGAGTTTACTCCCCGGAGTCCTTATGCTTTTTTCCCCCAGCGTATTTCCTTGGAGAACATTGGCACCAAGATCCTGGTTGCAGCTGTCGCCGTGGTCCTGCTGCACTCCCTGCTGAGCTCAGCGATGCCCTGCAATGTCATGCTGCGTCCTGCTGAACCCTGCAGCTTCCCGCTACATCCAGTCACTGTTCCATTATTAATGTGACTACTATCGCCACTGTTCATCACACCCCCAACCGGCTCGTCAGACACCGCCTACCAAGAGCCTGGGTCTGTCCGAGGTTTCTTCCCAAGAGGGAGTTTTTCCTCGCCACTGTCGCACTGCTTGCTCTTGAGGGAATTACTGGAGTTGTTGGAATTGTCGGGGCTTTGTAAATTATAGAGTGTGGTCTGGACCTACTCCATCTGTAAAGTGTCTCGAGATAACTTATGTTATGATTTGATACTATAAATAAAATTGAATTGAATTGAATTAAATAATCAGGACTTTACTCATCGTGAAACACACTTCATTCAAAGTCGACAGAAACTAAATAAAAACTATCAAAAGTCCTGATTATTTACACGGAGTCTGGTGGAGATATGCTGGCTCTATACACGCTAAAAGTCCTGATTATTTACATGGAGTCTGGTGGAGATATGCTGGCTCTATACACACTAAAAGTCCTGATTATTTACATGGAGTCTGGTGGAGATATGTTGGCTCTATACACGCTAAAAGTCCTGATTATTTACATGGAGTCTGGTGGAGATATGCTGGATCTATACACACTAAAAGTCCTGATTATTTACCTGGAGTCTGGTGGAGATATGTTGGCTCTATACACGCTAAAAGTCCTGATTATTTACATGGAGTCTGGTGGAGATATGTTGGCTCTATACACGCTAAAAGTCCTGATTATTTACATGGAGTCTGGTGGAGATATGTTGGCTCTATACACGCTAAAAGTCCTGATTATTTACATGGAGTCTGGTGGAGATATGCTGGCTCTATACACACTAAAAGTCCTGATTATTTACATGGAGTCTGGTGGAGATATGCTGGCTCTATACACGCTAAAAGTCCTGATTATTTACCTGGAGTCTGGTGGAAATATTCTGGCTCCATACACACTAAAAGTAAATAAATAAAATCTATATTAGAATTTACAAGCAAGTTTTCCAGTTGTTCACGTTTGGTTGCCATACTTAATGAATATTTAAATGGCCACCAAACAACCCTTTAGCTTTGTAACGAGGGTCCCACACAGTTGGAGCCTGAAAACCTTTGCGTATGCTACTGCCTAGTATCTGCAACAGGTCTTACAAGTCACTCCAGAGGGATTGTCAAGTCACAAGAACGATGTTTTTGGATTCAAATGTATTTATTTCTCGATAGGTGTGACAAAATGTATGAGATGAAATGCCAAACATATCAGATATATTCAGAAATACGATGTCCTGAAGCGTTTCTGCCACCTTGAAAGATTTTCTTCGACTTGTCTGTATTAACATACAACTTAAACACCCTTATATACACTATTAAGACATCGCTATTTAACAGACATCTTCCTGTCCCGCAGATACATAACGTGGAGAAATACATGAATAACAAGCAGCTAATATCTCCAGATCATCTCGGTAAAGATCTTTTTTAACATATCGTCCTTGTTTCAACAATCAAAGGTAAAATAACAGATCTCAACTGAGCACATTGAGAGCTTCTGGGGCTCCCCGAATGGTTTTCATCAACACACAGAAATCATCTCATCACTTCTAAAACGTCAATACATGCAAACAAAGACGTCAAAGAAATGTACAAAAACGTTTAGAAAAGCAGATAGATATCGAAGAAAGTGACATGTTTTTATAAAAGCAAAAAAGTAAGAAAAAGCAACAAAAACGTGTAAACAAATGAAAAAAGACAAGAATCATCTCTCAGCTACAAACATGGAGACTAAATAATTATTATATTATTTCAGAGTTAAAACACAGAATTTAACCTTAAATGACTTCTGACTATTTCAGTTTACACAACTCAGCAGAGAGTGTGTGTGTGTGTGTGTGTGTTTGAGAGAGTGTGTTTGTGTGTGTTTGTCATTGTGTGTGTGTTTGTGTGTGTGTGTATGAGTTTGTATGTGTGTTACAGTGTGTGTCCGTGTGTGTGTACATGTGTGTCCGTGTGTGTGTGTACACGTGTGTCCACCTGTGTGTGTGTTTGTGAGAGTGTGTGTGTGTGTGTGTGAGAGAGTGTGTTTGTGTCATTGTGTGTGTGTCAGTGTGTGAACGTGTGTGTGTGTGTTGTGTGTGTGTGTGTGTCCGTGTGTGTGTGTGTGTGTTGTGTGTTGTGCGTGGCGTCAAAAGCTTTCTCCACGTATAATACATTGAATGTATGCATCAACAAAGCCTTGAAGAATGTGTGAAAATTAGCATGAAAAAGCCTGTGTGTGTGTGTGTGTCTGTGTGTGTGTGTGTGTGAGAGAGTGTGTTTGTCTGTGTGTGTGTCCATGTGTGTGTCCGTGTGTGTGTCTGTGTGTGTGTCCATGTGTGTGTGTGTGCGTGTGTGTGTCTGTGTGTGTGTCCATGTGTGTGTGTGTGTGTGTGTGTGTCTACGTGTGTGTGTCTGTGTGTGTGTGTGTGTGTGTGTGTGTGTGTGTGTGTGTGTGTGTGTGTGAGAGAGTGTGTTTGTGTGTGTGTGTCATTGTGTGTGTATGTGTGTGTGTATTGTGTGTTCACGTGTGTGTGTGTGTGTGTGCAGTGTGTGTCCGTGTGTGTGTTGTAGCGAGCGCCAAAAAGCTTTCAATAGAAACCACCGTAAATAAACATTGAAAATGTATCAAAAAGCATCAACAAAAGTCTTGAATGAGTCAAAAAATTAAAAAAGCATCAAAATGCAGAAAAAAGCCTCGAGGAGTGAAGGAACCAGAAAATATTCTCATTCAACAAGCTGCAATTTAGAGAAGTTTTCCTTTTTTTAAATAAATAAATGTCTCAGAATGACAGAATTTAACCCTTAAATGACTTCTTTCTATTTCAGTTTACACAACTCAGCAGAGTCTCCATCAGACCAACCATAAACCCAAAGTCCAGCATAGAGGGGCTGAGTGAATGTGGTCTGGACTCTGTGGAGGAGAGTCATGGTTTCAGAGACGCTGTAGAAGGACAGAATACCTGCACTGTGATCCAGGTACACTCCTACTCTGGAGGACTCAGGACCTGAGACGGGAGTTTGGACTTTGTTGGACCAAAATGTATATTTGTTGTTGATACAATATAACGCCCAAGATTTGTCATTTTGTCCAAATAAACATTCATCCGACCACCCTGCTCTGCTGATATTCTTGTATGCGACTGCTACATAAACTCGTCCTCTCCTCTCCACCTCCCAGTAACAACGTCCAGTCAGACTCTCTCTACTCAGGACCTGATACCAGTCAGTGAATCTGTCTGGGTGACTAGAATAAGACTGTTGTTCCCACATGTATGTTGCTTTCCTGTTCCCCTCAGATAATAACAGCAGTGTGTATGCTGTGTTTGGATCCAGTGTGATTTCACGTGAATATTTTAAGAATCCAGCTCTGGTCTTGGGCTCTGGTTGTGGCAGTAAAACGTCCACTTCAGTCCCTGTCAGTGAGACGGTTGTCCACTCCTCTCTCAGGACGTCCTGTAGTTTATCTCTGACTTCTGACACGGCCGCTGTCACGTCCTCAAAGCAGCTGAGAGGACGGATATGGATGCTGGATGCTGATTGGCTGAGTGGTGACAGTGAGGGGTAGTTGTGTAGAAACTGGTTGTGATCCTCTGTGTGTGAGAGCTTCTTCAGCTCAGCGTCTTCCCTCTTCAGCTCAGTGATCTCCTGCTCCAGCTTCTCCTGAAGCTCTTTGACTCGACTCTCTTCCCTTTTCTGCTGGGATCTGACCTGCTGCTTCACATCAGAGCTTCTTTTCTCCAGGAGACGGATCAGCTCGGTGAAGATCTTCTCGCTGTCCTCCACTGCTTTATTGGCGGCACGATCGATGGCCTCCGCCTGCTGTTGAAGCAGCTTCACATCTTTCTCTCTGTCCTGGATTCTCTGCTGGATGGTCTGTCGACTCCCCCCGAGCTTTTTCTGCCTCTCAGTCCTTTCTGCTGCAGCCGAGATTGTATTGTGGCCTTTATGTTTGTCCATTAAGCAGAGATAACAGATAAGCTGTCGATCAGTACGGCAGAAAATCTTCATTACCTCATCATGACGAGAGCAGACGTTCTCCTGGAGCTTCTTCGACGGCTCCACCAGCTTGTGTTTCTTGAATGTCTCTGATTCAAAATGAGGCTGAAAGTGTTTCTCGCAGTAAGAAGCCAGACATTGCAGACAGGACTTTTGTGCTTTGAGTTTTCTCCCAGTGCAGACATCACAGGCCACATCTTCAGCTCCAGCATAGCAGTGATCAGCAGGAGCAGCTTGGAGTCCAGTCTTCTTCAGCTCCTCCACTAAAGCTGCTAACATGGTGTTTTTCACCAATACAGGCCTCGGTGTGAAGCTCTGCCTGCACTGAGGGCAGCTGTACATTTCCTTCTCATCCCCTTCATCCCAGAAGCCTTTAATACAGTTCATGCAGTAGCTGTGTCCACAGGGAATAGTCACCGGATCCTTCAGTAGATCCAGACAGATGGAACAAGAGAAGGTTTCCTGGTCCAGCTGAACTCCTTTCTGCGCCATTTCACCTCTCGCTCAGTGACAACGACTGTCTGACTGTCTTGTGTCTCACTTCCTGAGAAATGAATCTAGTCTGAGCTCTGATGTAATAACAGCAGTGATACGTTGTTGTACTTCCCCCAGTAAGTTGGTTACACCCATCTGCAAACTGCAGCTCTGAAGGGGAGGGAACAAGGAAATATGTACACAGAGTGGAGCTGGCTGTGTTTGAGAGGAAGAGGAGGGAGGGGTTATCAAGCTCTGCTGGAAGAGGAGCGCTTTGAGAGAGAGACTGGGTGTGTTGCAATGCCCATACTACCATAGTATGACAGGGAAAGATATAGTATATCCCAATACATATAATGTCAAATGCAGAATGCCTAAAATGTGTCCTGATGCACCCGGTTGCATTTTGCAGTATACGAGCCAGCGTGCTTTTCTGCCCCACAATCCTCTGTGCAACATATCTGAGCAAGAGGCTCAAAGTTCAAGCTGCGATGTTATCTCAGAGTTTTATGTCCCGAAGAAAAAGTATGCGATAAGGAACGCAGCAACACTTGTTTACAACAGAGCTCATTTCTCATTTAAAAACTCTGCTGACTTCAGCTTTTAGGAGGTAAACTCTTCTTAGAATCAGAGGTTTTGGAGACGGCTCCCCAGTCTACTAAATGACTGAGTTGTCCTATAATTAAGTTAATTAAAAGTTTATATTGTTGACAATGATTCAAACAGAATCAGAGTAAATTATAAAGCGACCTTAACTCCGACTGGTTGAGTGTAACTAAATCCCAGCTCACACAATCCTAGGTAAGAAAAACAGCTCAAACAACGCAGTCCAGTTAAAGTCAGACAGCAGATACAGTAACAGTGAAGCAGAGAAGCCTATTTAAAGGTCCAGGGTGTAACGTTTGTAGTTTTTCATTATCATAATCCTTATTGCCCTTCACAAACTGTTCTCCGACATGAACTCCCAACAACCACGTCTGATAGACGGCCTTTTGTACACCTTCGCTTTTTGAAGCGTGAAGGCTACCGTAGCTGCAATCACGTACTGTGACCTGCGTTGTGCGAGAGAGGTGATTGCGATATATGATCTCGACGCCAGATGGGAGAAATTCTTACACGATGTATCTTTAAAGAAAGTAATCAGCCAAGATTCAAGCAGTCTAGCAGTAAGAAACCTCCACAAGTCCACGTACACGCGGCGGGCCATATTTTACCGATCTAAAGCCTGGCTCACACTACAGGAGTTTTAGGGCGGTTTATGCGCCCGATTTACCCCTCCGAGAAAAATCTGAGAAAAAATCTTGTCGAGGACCTTGATCGGTTCCGGATGTTGGCGCAGTATTATCTGGTAATGTGGCGTTGCTCAGATCGAATCTTGCACCTCCCGATCTGCTCCGCAGACACATCGGGGCCGCCCGATAATATCAAACATGTTTGATATCTAGGATTATAATCGGGGCGTGAAACGACTAGGATTACGTCAGTACTTCCACAATAGCCAATGACAGACAGGTCTGCAGGGAGACAGAAGTGACGGAAACTTTTGAAAAATGTCCACGAAAGCAGCTGTAGTACGGGTCAACGGTGGACAACTGAGTTGGAAGAAAGGATGGTGGAGATGTGGCGACAGCACGAAGTGCCTGTTTAATGTCTCATCAGAAGAGTCTCATAATGGGAATGATAAAGAGAAGAGCTGGAGAGATCGCTGCAGATCTGGACCTACCGGGTGAATGTACAAAGTTGCTAGCGCACTAGCTAGCAAATGTAAACATTAGATCTAGGTCAATGATCATCTGCTACATTCAGGTCTAACAAAAGATGCATTGCACATACCGTATTTTTGGACTATAAGTCGCTCCGAGTATTAAGTCACACAGAACAACTAGCAGGGCGTGGAGATGTAACTGCACCGTTGACCAGCCCCTCCCGGCAGCACGGTGCCGCTTCGCCCCACCTGTGGACTCGTTCCTCCAGCTCTGGCCGTCTTGCTTTCAGCCCGCGAATTAGCCGATGAGCTTTCTTTGATTTCTTCATTGCAGTAAGAGTCACCTTTTCACCAGTCTCCTTCACAAGCTTCTCCCCATTTCAAACTTTCTTTCTGCTGCTTTCGATGAATGACTTTTGGGCTGCATATTTTACTACCTGCAGTTTGTTATCTCTTTTTTTTTCTCAGTTGTCTTTAGCAGCAGCATATAGTTGTCACAAGCCTAGAGCGCCCCTCACGGCGCTGTGGGACGGTAATGTTTTCAGTATGAATTAACTTGTAAAAACATGTTAAATTATATATATTTTGATATATAAGCCGACCTCGGACTATAAGTCGCCGGACCAGCCAAAGTAGGAAAAAATGCGACTTATAGTCCTGAAAATACTGCAGTTTGTTTGAATAATATTATCGTCCACGCTTTCTTTTTTTTCTTTTGTTCTTTATTGTTACAAAGGATAAGTATTACTACAGCAGGTTGCCGTGACACAGCATCCATTTTGTTTATACGCTTCCCCGTTGAGATCGCGCCACGTGAGGTGCTAAATTATCTTAAGATAATCTTAAGAACATCTTGTAGTGTGTGATGCCCCACTATTTTCAAATCTTGTAGTGTGAGCATGTTTAAGATTTGAGGGAAGAAAATCTGCAAAGATTCTCCTCAAGTGTGTGCTGCAACCAGATTTCAAACTCGGTTAGGATTTTAAAACTCCTGTAGTGTAGCGCAGGCTTAAAGCGCCGGGCACCGCGTGGAAAGTGAACGTGTTATGGAGGTTCATTATTTCATAGGTGTGTTTTGGGGATAACATGCAATAAACCAATCAGAGGGTCATCTCCCATTCCCTTTAAAAGCCAGGCGGGTTTGGACCTTGGAGCATTGCTATCATGACGGAGGATTTGCACCGTAAATTGACAACTGTGTCGGTCTTAAACTAGCAAAGACACTTGCGCGGCGGCTTTTGCGCTGCACCGGGTGCACGATAGGGCCCTGTATGTTTATTATAAAAGGTTTCTATCAGCCTGAAAACATGTTGGTAACTAAAAGCTGCAGACAAAGAGAGCTGAGGAGCTGTAACCTCCACTACACCCCTGGTCAGCAGGATGAAGGAGCCCTCTTGTGTCCTGCCTCCAGTGTTGCCACAGTTACTTTAAAAAGTAACATAGTTACTTTACAGATTACTTGATTTTAAAAGTAACGAAGTTCGATTACAAGTTACTTTATTAGTTACATTCAGCAACTGCCGACAACACCCCCACAGCCTCAACATAAAGATGACAACCGGTTTACTGTGAGGCAGCTCGGCGCCGCCAGCAGTAGGGATCTGGTTTATTATGGCACCAAAGAGAGCCAGTCAACCTGTTGTTGTTTTGGTGTTGTCTTATTTTGGTAGTCCGTTTTCTGTGTTGTATTTTGTACAAGTTTCCTGTTTTATTTTGAAGTCTCTGGTTTTCTGTCTTGTCTTGTCTATTTTACTTCCTGTCTTGTGTTTTCCCACTTTGTTTGATTACTCTGCCCAGCCCTAATGTGCTTCACCTGTTTCCTTTTTTTTTTTTATAAAGAGCTTTATTAAGTTTTTACAAATTACAATTTATACATTTAAACATACAATAGGCTATCTGACATGAATATAAACCATACAAAAATTACAAAGATATAACTAATAAAACAAAATGTGCAAACCTAGCTTAAGTGTAAAGTGCCTAGAGCCTCTCATAAAGTGCATAGAGATATTTATAAAGTGCATGGAGTCTTTTTTTATAAAGTGCATAGAGCTTTTTTATAAAGTGCATGGAGTCTTTTTTTATAAAGTGCATAGAGTCTTTTTATAAAGTGCATAGAGTCTTTTTATAAAGTGCATAGAGTCTTTTATAAAGTGCATAGAGTCTTTTTATAAAGTGCATAGAGTCTTTTTATAAAGTGCATAGAGTCTTTTTATAAAGTGCATAGAGTCTTTTTATAAAGTGCATAGAGTCTTTTTATAAAGTGCATAGAGTCTTTTTATAAAGTGCATAGAGTCTTTTTATAAAGTGCATGGAGTCTTTTTTATAAAGTGCATAGAGTCTTTTTATAAAGTGCATAGAGTCTTTTTATAAAGTGCATAGAGTCTTTTTATAAAGTGCATAGAGTCTTTTTATAAAGTGCTGTAGTTTACAGGTTAAAAGTGTCCCAAGGAAGGAGCTGTTTTTGTCCATGGTTCTTCTTCTCCTGACTTTGCACACATCGTCACTATTTATGATTGTTTGTTGAATAACCATACAGCATCTTGTTTTCCAAAGCTTGATGCATACAATACATATGATTATTTGTAAAAGTTCTTTTTGTTTCTCTGATAGAGTCTCGTCAACCATACAATACATGACAGATTTATATGAAAGTACAAAATTAACACCATACACTTTTAATTTGTCCCAGACTTCTTTTGCTCTATAGCAGTCCATCAATAGATGCTGTTGGGTCTCGTCTTCGTCACAATTAATCATGGGACACTTTTTTGTTGTTACATAACAACTCCATGAAACTACGGCTCTAACAGCAAGTCTATTCACCGACATCAGCCATCTCATATCGCGAATGCTCTCAGATAGGTTATTTTTTTTTTAAAATTTCAGGAACTGGGTTCCTTCGTTATGTGTTACATTTTTATAATTAATATATCCACCATATTTATAATCATTAATTTTTTTAAAAATTTTTTTACTTGGGAGGCCATTCCAGTCAATTTTAAGATTTACATGTTCATACATAAAATCACCGTAGATCAGATAATACTCTGGACCTTGTCTGGCTCTCCCTCTCCGTTTCCTCCACTTGGAGCGATCACCGGTCCAGAGAGCATTCCTTGAGATGGCTGCTGACATGTTTTTAATAAAGGCTATGTACAATTTAATTCTCATATCTATTGCCCCTAGCCCCCCATATTCTTTACTTTTATACATGATTTATCTTTTTGTTACTTCCCTAGAAGTACCCCAGACCAAATTTACACACTGTTTATTTAATTTCATTATCATTTTGTGAGATGGAGGAAAGATATTGGCTAAAAACAGGAGTTTGGATAAGATGAAAGTTTTAACAATATTGACTCTTGATTTATAATTTAGAGTTCTTCTTTAACTTCACATTATTTTTCCAGTTTTTTTCGCTACAGTCTTGATTACAAATGGTCATGCCCAAGATTTTAATTTCATCTTTTACTTTTATGTTGATATCACGTTTGTTACTTTCAACTCCGATCCAAACTCTCTCTGTCTTATCCTGATTTAATTTAGCTCCTGAAGCCAGTTCATATAGGTTTAGGTGATTAGTTAAGACATCCATCTCCATCTGATTTTTAATAACAACAGTGACGTCATCTGCGTAGGCCATGGCAGTGATTTTGGGAGCAAGGCCAACGCGTGTACCAGATATGAGCCTCTCAGAGTTTATGGTTTTAATAAGGGGGCTGATGGCCAGGACATATAGAGCAGCACTAAGAGGACAGCCCTGTTTCACCCCTCTCTCTACATTAAAAGATTCTGTTAAAATACCATTTACATTAATACACACACTAGACTTAACAAACAGACATCTGATCAAATTAATAAAACTTTCTGGGAAGCCATAAGACTTCATCACAGTCCATAAATAGTCTCTAGAGATATAATCAAAGGCCTTCTTTTGGTCCAGCCCGATTATATAGAAGTCTTTTTTATCAGGTTTATTTATCATTTCTCTCAATATACAAAGGTTATCCCACATCAAACGGCCTTTAATGGCACAGACGTTTGTTCTTTTTCTATAATTTCATCTAATATATTATTTAATCTATTCATAATTACTTTGGCTAATATTTTATAATCAGTATTCATTATGGTCAGATGTCTGTAGTTATTTATGTCGTTTTCATCACCTTTCTTATATAATAAACACATTACACCCTGATAAAAGGATTCCCCCATACAGCCACTGTTCACACCTTCATTATACATCTCTGTGAGGACGTTTGTTACATCATCGATATTTAACTGATAAAACTCTGTAGACAGGCCATCAGGGCCGGGGCTTTTACCAACGTTTAGTTGTTTGATGGCTTGTGTCACTTCATCATTTCTTATGTTTCCCACAAGTTCCGTAAAGCTCAGTGAGCTGTATGAGGGAAGCTTATCTAATAAAATATTTGCACAACCACTATCTATTTCTATATGTTTATATGCTTCTATACATAATTCTTTGATCACTTGTCTTTTCTGCTTTTCATCAAACACTACATCACCGTCCTGTTTGTTTATGGATTTAATAAATTTACTTTGAGTTTGCTGTTGTCCAGCTTTAAGGGTATGTATTAAATTTCCTCTATTATCTGTATTTGTTTGTTTATAAATGTTATACAATATTTCATTATTAAAATGATCTATTTGTGTTTTTAATTCAGACATGATTTCATCATCTGAATTTGATCTTTTCTTCATCTGTTTTAAGTTAACATATTGTTCCATCAACATTTTATACTTTACATTTTTAATCTTATTTATTTCTCTACATTTATATCTGAAGAAATCTTTCAATCTTCGTTTTAACAATTCCCACAATTCAATATTGGATTTAGTTAAACATTTTAATTGTAAGATTTTATGAATTTCTTGTTTTAATTCTATTAATAAATCTGAATCCTTAAGGCACTGAGAGTTTAACTTCCAGAAACCTCTTTTTTCTGAGGATTCAGATGACAAGACGGTTGTAACAATTAAGTGATCAGAGAAATCATTTATTACTGTACCATAATGCTTAGTTTTAAAATGATTAGAAACATAAATTCGATCAATTCGAGTCTTTGTCTTGTGGTCAAAGCGTGTAAATTGGACCCCGACAGGATACATTTTACGACACACGTCTATTAATTTAGCTTCATCACATATTTCTTTTAAAAGCTTACCTTCCCTTAGTAGTTTAAAAACATTGGGACTAACTATATCATTTTTATCCGAGACTGTATTAAAATCACCACACAGAATAAGTTTATAGCCTACTGTTAAAAGCTCTCTAAGTCTTTTAAATAATTGAATTTTTCTAACTATCAGGAGCAGTGTACACAATTAATTATTTTTCACCCCTATAATAACAGTCAATCATAAGAAGTCTACCTGGGATTAAATCTCTTCTTCGTATTATAACAACATCATTTGTTTAAAAAAATATACCAACACCATCGGCTCTGCTTTCCCCAATAGATATTATACTCAGTCCTTTTTTTCCACATATTACACACATCATGACATCATTATGGGTACTCAGTCTGAGCTCTTGAGCACACAGAATATCAAAATCGGTGTCTAAAAGGTATTTCAATTTCATAGATCTAAAAGATTTAGACTGGATGCCCGCAGCGGTTCAGGTGGATATTTTTAAACAGGACATAAAGTATTTGGGGAGAGAGACTAAGTCTATGGTGAAGGTTTATCATCTACCGTTTGTTTTCTTTATATGTTATAAATACGATTTCTTTTTTTCTCTTTTTAACTTTCTCAAAGGAAGGGTCATGCTGAACCTCTGGAGAAGGGAAATCAGGTGTAGTGGAGAACGAGCCAGAGTTACTGTCACATGGAGCGGAGTCAGCGTTATCAGCAGCAGGGGGTGCTGCAGGCTCGCTGACCAGCTGTCAGCCCGGTAGAGCTAAAATCTGAACTGGGGCTCTCACTAGCGCTCTCATAACTCTGTTCCTCATTTTCGTCACCATCACTATCGTCACACATGCTTTCTATGCCACTTATACTCAGATCATTCTCCTCACCTGAATGATGAGAAACTTCAGGAGGGGAGTTCCTGGTCTGCAAGGTGGGTTGAGTGGGATGCAGCTGCTGCTGGGCCGCTGGTTGTTCTTCACCTGTTTCCCAGCCCCTGTCTCACCTGTCTTGTGTTATCTCATTACTAGGGATGAGCGAGTACAGCATTATCTGTATCTGTTCACCATATGAATGATCTGGATCTGTATCTGTACTCGGACTGGGCGGGGCCTAACCCGGAAGTGGGTCGGGTTGTCTTGAAATGGGCGGGGCTTTGACCAGTATGTTATTTTAAGCATGCAATTGATATGGGTTGATCAGAAATTGTTATATTTATTGCTGATTAGAAAACAATTTACATGACAGCATCAGCATTGAGCTTCAGATCAATGGTTTTGATCACGATAACAAACGAACTATATACAGTTCTGCAACAATGAATACAACACATGCGTTTGCAATTATGAAGTAAAATGTAATGAAAAAGAGTTTTCATACTCAACATACATTTTTTTATGATCAGTGTGATTATTTATTTTTTTTGGTTCTTTTTTCTATTTTTTTATTTCCACACCAGGTATGTGTGTGTGTGTGAGAGACAGAGAGAGACAGAGAGGGGGGGTGAGAGAGAGAGTGTCTGTGTTTGTGTGTGTGTGTGTGTGTGTGTGTGTGTAGCTTAATTTGTAAAATTATTTATACCACAACTACCTTTATTTTTTTCTATAAAATACAGCAATAAAGTGTCAGACACTCAGTGCATGAAGTCAAAAAAACTGGTTAGAGCCAGCTGACGGTTTAAAAAAAAAAAACAATCTCCGACAGGTAGAGACGCAACGCGAGTCACGTTCTACCAAACACCACGTTTACCTGAACTCTACTGGTTAATAAGGAAGTACTACAAACCCCACGTTTACCTGAACTCTACTGGTTAATAAGGAAGTACTACAAACCCCACGTTTACCTGAACTCTACTGGTTAATAAGGAAGTACTACAAACCCCCACCGCTTACCTGAACTCTACTGGTTAATAAGGAAGTACTACAAACCCACGTTTACCTGAACTCTACTGGTTAATAAGGAAGTACTACAAACCCACGTTTACCTGAACTCTACTGGTTAATAAGGAAGTACTACAAACCCCCGTTTACCCTGAACTCTACTGGTTAATAAGGAAGTACTACAAACCCCGTTTACCTGAACTCTACTGGTTAATAAGGAAGTACTACAAACACCACGTTTACCGAACTCTACTGGGTAATAAGGAAGTACTACAAGCACCACGTTTACCTGAACTCTACTGGTTAATAAGGAAGTACTACAAACCCCACGTTTACCTGAACTCTACTGGTTAATAAGGAAGTACTACAAACACCACGTTTACCTGAACTCTACTGGTTAATAAGGAAGTACTACAAACCCCACGTTTACCTGAACTCTACTGGTTAATAAGGAAGTACTACAAACCCACGTTTACCTGAACTCTACTAGTTAATAAGGAAGTACTACAAACCCCACGTTTACCTGAACTCTACTGGTTAATAAGGAAGTACTACAAACCCCACGTTTACCTGAACTCTACTGGTTAATAAGGAAGTACTACAAGCACCACGTTTACCTGAACTCTACTGGTTAATAAGGAAGTACTACAAACACCACGTTTACCTGAACTCTACTGGTTAATAAGGAAGTACTACAAACCCCGTTTACCTGAACTCTACTGGTTAATAAGGAAGTACTACAAACCCCACGTTTACCTGAACTCTACTGGTTAATAAGGAAGTACTACAAACACCACGTTTACCTGAAATCTACTGGTTAATAAGGAAGTACTACAAACACCCCACGTTTACCTGAACTCTACTGGTTAATAAGGAAGTACTACAAACCCCCCGTTTACCTAACTCTACTGGTTAATAAGGGTACTACAAACCCACGTTTACCTGAACTCTACTGGTTAATAAGGAGTACTACAAACCCACGTTTACCTGAACTCTACTAGTTTAATAAGGAAGTACTACAAACCCACGCTTTACCTGAACTCTACTGGTTAATAAGGAAGTACTACAAGCACCACGTTTACCTGAACTCTACTGGTTAATAAGGATACTACAAACCCCACGTTTACCTGAACTCTACTGGTTAATAAGGAAGTATACAAACCCCGTTTACCTGAACTCTACTGGTTAATAAGGAGTACTACAAACACCACGTTTACCTGAACTCTACTGGTTAATAAGGAAGTACTACAAACCCCACGTTTACCTGAACTCTACTGGTTAATAAGGAAGTACTACAAGCACCACGTTTACCTGAACTCTACTGGTTAATAAGGAAGTACTACAAACCCCGTTTACCTGAACTCTACTGATTAATAAGGAAGTACTACAAACCCCACGTTTACCTGAACTCTACTGGTTAATAAGGAAGTACTACAAACACCACGCGTTTACCTGAACTCTACTGGTTAATAAGGAAGTACTACAAACACCACGTTTACCTGAACTCTACTGGTTAATAAGGAAGTACTACAAACACCCGCGTTTACCTGAACTCTACTGGTTAATAAGGAAGTTACTACAAACACCACGTTTACCTGAACTCTACTGGTTAATAAGGAAGTACTACAAGCCCCACGTTTACCTGAACTCTACTGGTTAATAAGGAAGTACTACAAACACCACGTTTACCTGAACTCTACTGGTTAATAAGGAAGTACTACAAACACCACGTTTACCTGAACTCTACTGGTTAATAAGGAAGTACTACAAACCCCACGTTTACCTGAACTCTACTGGTTAATAAGGAAGTACTACAAACACCACGTTTACCTGAACTCTACTGGTTAATAAGTAAGTACTACAAACCGAAGTAAAAAACAGAGAGAGCGATCTGTTCTCTTGTCAGTGTTCAGTGTGTGAGTGAGCAGAGCGGGACACACAGCAACACAGTACATCTGTATGTGTGTAGGGGGGGGGCGCTGTGACTACTAGCCTATCACAGAACGCAGACACAGTCAGCTACCCAATGAGGATTTTTATTCTCAACTCTACTCATTACCCTCTGTATTTAGTCTTGGTGTTCCCCTTGTCCAGCGTCAGATCATTGTATGTGTTTGGAGTGTCTGTGTGTTCCTGAAGTTTTGCCTGTTCCTGATGTGGATTCTTCCTGTTCCTGTATTTTGTTGTATTCAGCCTGCTTTTCCAGGACACCTTTTGTTTTGGATTTTATGGAAATAAATCCTTGAACTTCCTCTTGTGTCAGCCGTCTTGCACTTGGGTCCTACCTCCCCTCAAACTCCTAACACAACCGTCTTTAAGGGCAGCTTTTCCTCTACAACATACTGCCAGACCAACTTCCTCAGCTCTCCCCCACTTTCTGGTTTATCACCTAAGTCCAGCTGTTGTTGTTTGGGTGGTGGGGGGGCCTCCTTCTCTCTGCTTCCCACCACCTGCTGGGACTTGCTCTGTAAGTTTGACTGCAGCGCTGCGACTCCAAATGTTTCTTCAAATGTGACGTAGTGTTTTTGTAGCTAGATAGCACTTAGTCGCCACCAGCACAGAGTGTACAACCAACCTTAATACTGCCGTCTTTAGCTGACACAAACTCTAAATAGTGACTGGATTTCCATCTCTCTCCTCCCTCCATTGTTGTTTACGTTGGTGTCGAAGCGTGGTACATGTCAATTGTCCTCATGCTGAAAACGTTCCAGTGAAGCAGGCCCCTGATTGGTCCGGGCCCGTAAGCACCGCTTACCCTGCTTACCGATAGTTACGCGTCTGGGAAGACATGTCCAAACTTCACACATCATCAGTAAAGAGACCTTTAAATGTAGATGTAATACATCACACTGTGTCAGTTTGTTCACAGGAGTCACACACCTGTAACACTGATGCTGCATTCAGGTCTCATGGGAAACATGGGAGAGAAGAGTTTCAGCTCTCGGGTTGTGAATAGTATTTTGGGAATGTGAGATTTGAGGCTGAACCTTAAAACTTCTCTGACTTCTTGAATTGTGATGAAACAATGTTGTGTTGTTGTCAGCAGGTTCATCACACATACTGAATCTGATTTACATTTAAACTGTGTTTGTTGGTGTGTGTGTGTGTGTGTGTGTGTGTGTGTGTCTCCACCTTGTGTTTGATCATGGTACTGAAGTGGTTGTTTCTGAAGAACACAGAGATCTCTCCCTCCTTGGCCGTCGTGTTGAGTTCACGACAGACCGTGATAGGAGAGCTGGGTCGCGTGGACTCTAGGAACTGCAGACCCCACACACACACAGACACACACACACACACACACACACACACACACACACACACACCCACACCACACACACACACACACACACACACACACACACACACACAACCACACACACACCACAACACACACACACACCACCACAGACACACACCACACACACACACACAACCACCACCACACACCACCACCACCCAGACACACCCAAACCAACAAACACCACACACACAAACCAAACCAAAAAACAAGACACAACACAACACACACACACACACACACACACACACACACACACACACACACACACACACACACACAGAGACACCATAGACTGTTAATATAAATGGACAGAGCATGTGGTGACGCCCCCCATTGGTTTGTGGAGATCTGAAATCCGTCTCGAGTTTGCGTTTATGGGCGGCCCTCGTAGTTGCGGATGTGACGTTTTAGACGCGAGAAGGAGTGAGGGAGGAGCGGTGAACCCGGTTAGGCGGTATCTGACTGTATTTTTTATTTATTTTTTAGTTAGCCGCTGCTTACACCCGCCGTTACATTACACACGTTCACTGGCAATCTGGATGCAACTTCTGCTGAAAGCTAGCATACATAATTCAAGGTAAGATTTAGCTTTGCTAAGTTTTAAATATATCTTTGTCCCATAGTCATATAAGAGGAGTCACATTGTAAAGTAAATGTATCTGATGTTACCATGTAAATTGTCTAACGTTAGCTAGCCACTTATGGTAAAACATGCTAACGTTAATTTTCTGCAAATTGAAGTTTAGCTACGAAACGGTGATTGTCAATGCTTATCATTATCTAACGCTAACTATTAGCAAATGTTTAACCAAGTTTATTAGAACGTTTGGCTAACTGTAATAACCATAAAGCACCGATAAAGTCTTGCTACTGCCTTTACATGCTTTAAGAGCTAACGTTAGCAGAAATAAGATCATTTAACTGACTTAAAGTTACACTAAAGAACAATACACTGTTGTTAATTCATCTGTATTCTCATAGATAATTAATGAAGTACAGTTACATGCTAGTGTGCATATAGATTTAACTATGAGGGGCTCAAATGGAAATTGATGACTCTTTTTCTTTCTTTCAGAAATAGGAGTGTGGAGAGCCACGATGGCATGTGCACCCAACCCAATTCCTCAGAATTAAGTAATAGTTACTTTTCTTTTTCCACTGTGCATTACAGACAACCAACAGACTGTCACACTATGCTCATGATTATTTACATGGAGTCTGGTGGAAATATGCTGGCTCTATACACGCTAAAAGTCCTGATTATTTACATGGAGTCTGGTGGAGATATGCTGGCTCTATACACGCTAAAAGTCCTGATTATTTACATGGAGTCTGGTGGAGATATGCTGGCTCTATACACGCTAAAAGTCCTGATTATTTACATGGAGTCTGGTGGAGATATGCGGGCTCTATACACACTAAAAGTCCTGATTATTTACATGGAGTCTGGTGGAGATATGCTGGCTCTATACACACTAAAAGTCCTGATTATTTACATGGAGTCTGGTGGAGATATGCTGCCTCTATACACACTAAAAGTCCTGATTATTTACATGGAGTCTGGTGGAGATATGCTGGCTCTATACACGCTAAAAGTCCTGATTATTTACATGGAGTCTGGTGGAGATATGCTGGCTCTATACACGCTAAAAGTCCTGATTATTTACATGGAGTCTGGTGGAGATATGCTGGCTCTATACACACTAAAAGTCCTGATTATTTACATGGAGTCTGGTGTGTAGGGTCCACACTTTTAACCATAGTTTTTAAGTCCAATAAATGCAACGTGTTTCCATTAATTAGTCCGTGTCTCACCTGGTCGACCTGTCTCACCTGGTCGACCTGTCTCACCTGGTCGATCTGTCTCTGCTGGTCCGCGGGCCAGCCAGGCTGGCGGCGCGCGCGCGCCGGCGTCTCTGCGGAGGGATGACACAGCCTGAAGTCAGAGTCGCAGAAGTTCCCGTCTCCCTCGACGTTGTGAAGAGACTCCCAGACCAGACTGTCCTCCTGCAGGAAGCCCTGGTCGGTCACCAGCAGGTACAGGTGGCCCTGGAACACACACAACTTTATTAACAACAGGACTTTATTAACAACAGGTACAGGTGGCCCTGAGAGACAGGATACAACTTTATTAACAACAGGACTTTATTAACAACAGGTACAGGTGGTCCTGGAACACACACAACTTTATTAACAACAGGACTTTATTAACAACAGGTACAGGTGGCCCTGAGAGACATGCATAACTTTATTAACAACAGGACTTTATTAACAACAGGTACAGGTGAACCTGGGAGACAGGATACAACTTTATTAACAACAGGGACAGGTACAGGTGGCCCTGGGAGACAGGATAAAACTTTATTAACAACAGGGACAGGTACAGGTGGCCCTGGGAGACAGGATAAAACTTTATTAACAACAGGTACAGGGGAGCCTGAGAGAGAGGATACAACTTTATTAACAAAGAAATTAAATTATTTAAAAACACACTTAAAATAAATTACAAAAAAATGGAAATGATTACAAAAAAAAATCTAAATAAATAATTTAAAATTTTTTTTTTTTTTTTTTTTTTTTTTTTGTGTGTGTCTGTCGTATGTGTTTCTAGTTCGTGTGTGTGTGTGTGTGTGTGTGTGTGTGTGTGTGTGTGTGTGTGTGTGTGTGTGTAGTTATATCTGTGTGTGTGTGTGTGTTCTGTTGTGTGTGTGTCTGTGTGTGTGTGTGTGTGTGTGTGTGTGTGTGTGTGTCTCCACCTTGTGTTTGATCATGGTACTGAAGTGGTTGTTTCTGAAGAACACAGAGATCTCTCCCTCCTTGGCCGTCGTGTTGAGTTCACACAGACCGTGATAGGAGAGCTGGGTCGCTGTGGACTCTAGGAACTGCTCTGCTACCAGACCTGCAGACACACACACACACACACACACACACACACACACACACACACACACACACACACACACACACACAGACACACACACACACACACACACACACACACACACACACACACACACACACACAAAACACAAACAGAAACACACATTCAGAGAAACACAGACACACACAGACACACACACACACACACAGACACACACAGAGACACACACACACACACACACAGACAGACACACAGAGACACATACACACACACAGTTGTAATAAAGAAAAAAGTATATAGATATTCATGTGTTGTGTCTTCGTCTGTCTGTGTCTATGTATGTGTGTGTGTGTGTGTGTGTGTGTGTGTGTGTGTGTGTGTGTGTGTGTGTGTGTGTGTGTGTGTGTGTGTGTGTTACCTTCACTTACTCGGCTGCTGTCTGCTGAGTGTTTGTAGTCGATGATTTTCTCCACCAGCTGGTTGTAGCTCAGTTTCCCCACAGAAGCCACCACCTCTGGACTCTGAAAACACCAGATATTAAAGGGGACCTTCGCTAGGTTTCAATCTGGACCCTTTCAGCGCCCACTAAACGTTCTGACAGACTCAGATTATTATTCTAAGTGTCTGACAACATTATGGGATGGATCCCTACAGAGATAGACCTTTTAGTTAAAGAGTAAGATCCTTTTAGTTTAACATGAAACAGCCCCGAAACCACCATCACCAAACTACACCAGACTCCATGTAAATAATCAGGACTTTTAGCGTGTATAGAGCCAGCATATCTCCACCAGACTCCATGTAAATATCAGGACTTTTATAGAGCCAGATATTCACTAGACTCTAATAATCAGGGATTTTTAGTGTGTATAGAGCCAGCATATCTCCACCAGACTCCATGTAAATAATCAGGACTTTAATCATCTTGAAACACGCTTCATTAAAAGTCGACACAAACTAAATAAAAACTTTCAAAAGTCCTGATTATTTACATGGAGTCTGGTGGAGATATGCTGGCTCTATACACGCTAAAAGTCCTGATTATTTACATGGAGTCTGGTGGAGATATGCTGGTTCTATACACGCTAAAAGTCCTGATTATTTACATGGAGTCTGGTGGAAATATGCTGGCTCTATACACACTAAAAGTAAATAAATAAAATCTATATTAGAATTTACAAGCAAGTTTTCCAGTTGTTCACGTTTGGTTGCCATACTTAATGAATATTTAAATGGCCACCAAACAACCCTTTAGCTTTGTAACGAGGGTCCCACACAGTTGGAGCCTGAAAACCTTTGCGTATGCTACTGCCTAGTATCTGCAACAGGTCTTACAAGTCACTCCAGAGGGATTATCAAGTCACAAGAACGATGTTTTTGGATTTAAAAGTATTTATTTCTCAATAGGCGTGACAAAATGTATGAGATAAAATGCCAAACATATCAGATATATTCAGAAATACAATGTCCTGAAGCATTTCTGCCACCTTGAAAGATTTTCTTCGACTTGTCTATATTAACATACAACTTAAACACCCTTATATACACAATTAAGACACCGCTATTTAACAGACATCTTCCTGTCCCGCAGATACATAACGTGGAGAAATACATGAATAACAAACAGCTAATATCTCCAGATCATCTCGGTAAAGATCTTTTTTAACATATCGTCCTTGTTTCAACAATCAAAGGTAAAATAACAGATCTCAACTGAGCACATTGAGAGCTTCTGGGGCTCCCCGAATGGTTTTCATCAACACACAGAAATCATCTCATCACTTCTAAAACGTCAATACATGCAAACAAAGACGTCAAAGAAATGTACAAAAACGTTTAGAAAAGCAGATAGATATCGAAGAAAGTGACATGTTTTTATAAAAGCAAAAAAGTAAGAAAAAGCAACAAAAACGTGTAAACAAATGAAAAAAGACAACAATCATCTCTCAGCTACAAACATGGAGACTAAATAATTATTATATTATTTAAGAGTTAAAACACAGAATTTAACCTTAAATGACTTCTGACTATTTCAGTTTACACAACTCAGCAGAGAGTGTGTGTGTGTGTGTGAGAGTGTTTGTGTGTGTGTGTGTGTGTGTGAGAGTTTGTATGTGTGTGTCAGTGTGTGTCTGTGTGTGTGTGTACATGTGTGTCTATGTGTGTGTGTTTGTGTCATTGGTTGAACGTGTGTGTCCATGTGTGTGTATTTGCATGTGTGTGTGTGTGTGTGTTTGTGTGTGTGTTTTCGTCTGTGTGTGTGTGTGTGTCCATATGTGTGTGTGTTTGTGTGTGTGTGTTTGTGTGTGTGTGTTCATCTGTGTGTGTGTGTGTGTGTGTGGCGTGTGTGTGTCAGTGTGTGTGTCCATGTGTGTGTGTCCATGTGTGTGTGTGTGGTGTGTGTGTGTGTGGTGGAGCGTCAAAAAGCTTTCAATAAAAACCACCGTAAAAAAACATTGAAAATGTATCAAAAAGCATCAACAAAAGTCTTGAATGAGTCAAAAAATTAAAAAAGCATCAAAATGCAGAAAAAAGCCTCGAGGAGTGAAGGAACCAGAAAATATTCTCATTTAACAAGCTGCAATTTAGAGAAGTTTTCCTTTTTTTAAATAAATAAATGACTCAGAATGACAGAATTTAACCCTTAAATGACTTCTGTCTATTTCAGTTTACACAACTCAGCAGAGGCTCCATAAGACCAACAATAAACCGTTAGTCCAGCATAGAGGGGCTGAGTGAATGTGGTCTGGACTCTGTGGAGGAGAGTCATGGTTTCAGAGACGCTGTAGAAGGACAGAATACCTGCACTGTGATCCAGGTACACTCCTACTCTGGAGGACTCAGGACCTGAGACGGGAGTTTGGACTTTGTTGGACCAAAATGTATATTTGTTGTTGATACAATCTAACGCCCAAGATTTGTCATTTCGTCCAAATCTACATTCCTCCGACCCCCCTGCTCTGCTGATATTCTTGTATGCGACTGCTACATAAACTCCTCCTCTCCTCTCCACCTCCCAGTAACAACGTCCAGTCAGACTCTCCCTACTCAGGACCTGAGATGGGAGTTTCGACTTTGTTGTAACAAAATATATATCTGTTGTCGTCACAATATAACGCCCAAGATTTGTCATTTAGTCCAAATAAACATTCATCCGACCCCCCTGCTCTGCTGATATTCTTGTATGCGACTGCTACATAAACTCCTCCTCTCCTCTCCACCTCCCAGTAACAACGTCCAGTCAGACTCTCTCTACTCAGGACCTGATACCTGTTAGTGAATCTGTCTGGGTGACTAGAATAAGACTGTTGTTTACTCATGTATGTTGCTTTCCTGTTCCCCTCAGATAATAACAGCCATGTGTTTACTGTGTTTGGATCCAGTGTGATTTCACGTGAATATTTTAAGAATCCAGCTCTGGTCTTGGGCTCTGGTTGTGGCAGTAAAACGTCCACTTCAGTCCCTGTCAGTGAGACGTTTGTCCACTCCTCTCTCAGGACGTCCTGTAGTTTATCTCTGACTTCTGACACGGCCGCTGTCACGTCCTCAAAGCAGCTCAGAGGACGGATATGGATGCTGGATGCTGATTGGCTGAGTGGTGACAGTGAGGGGTAGTTGTGTAGAAACTGGCTGTGATCCTCTGTGTGTGAGAGCTTCTTCAGCTCAGCGTCTTCCCTCTTCAGCTCAGTGATCTCCTGCTCCAGCTTCTCCTGAAGCTCTTTGACTCGACTCTCTTCCCTTTTCTGCTGGGATCTGACCTGCTGCTTCACATCAGAGCTTCTTTTCTCCAGGAGACGGATCAGCTCGGTGAAGATCTTCTCGCTGTCCTCCACTGCTTTATCGGCGGCGCGATCGATGGCCTCCGCCTGCTGTTGAAGCAGCTTCACATCTTTCTCTCTGTCCTGGATTCTCTGCTGGATGGTCTGTCGACTCCGCTCGAGCTTTTTCTGCCTCTCAGTCCTTTCTGCTGCAGCTGAGACTGTGTCGTGGCCTTTATGTTCTTCGACGGAGCAGAGATAACAGATAAGCTGCTGATCAGTACGGCAGAACATCTTCATTACCTCATCATGACGAGAGCAGACGTTCTCCTGGAGCTTCTTGGACGGCTCCACCAGCTTGTGTTTCTTGTATGGAGCTGATTCAAAATGAAACTGAAGGTGTTTCTCACAGAAAGAAGCCAGACATTGCAGACAGGACTTGATGGCTTTGAGTTTTCTCCCGGTGCAGACATCACAGGCCACATCTTCAGCTCCAGCATAGCAGTGATCAGCAGGAGCAGCTTGGAGTCCAGTCTTCTTCAGCTCCTCCACTAAATCTGCTAACATGGTGTTTTTCACCAGTACAGGCCTCGGTGTGAAGCTCTGCCTGCACTGAGGGCAGCTGTACATTTCCTTCTCATCCCCTTCATCCCAGAAGCCTTTAATACAGTTCATGCAGTAGCTGTGTCCACAGGGAATAGTCACCGGATCCTTCAGTAGATCCAGACAGATGGAACAAGAGAAGGTTTCCCGGTCCAGCTGAACTCCTTTCTGCGCCATTTCACCTCTCACTCAGTGACTACGACTGTCTGACTGTCTGAGTCTCACTTCCTGAGAAATGAAACTAGTCTGAGCTCTGATGTAATAACAGCATGTGATACGCTGTTGTACTTCCCCCAGCATGTTGGTTACACCCATCTGCAAACTGTATTTCTGAAGGGGAGGGAACAAGGAAATATGATCACAGAGTGGAGCTGGCTGTGTTTGAGAGGAGGAAGAGGAGGGAGGGGTTATCAAGCTTTGTTCATTCCTCCAAGAGGAGCGCTTTGAGAGAGAGACTGGGTGTGTTGCAATGCCCATACTACCATTAGTATGACAGGGAAAAATATAGTATATCCCAATACATATAATGTCAATAGAAGAATGCCATAAATGTGTCCTGATGCACCCGGTTGCATTTTGCAGTCTGCAAGCCAGCGTGCTTTTCTTCCTCTTCCCCTTTTCGTGACCTTTCCTGTGTTCCTGCTTATCTGCACCTTTAACCCATGAAGGCCTGAACCAATTTTATGACTCAGCTTAACTTTCTGTGCATCAGGGACATTCCTTGAACCTCTTCCTCAATTGATATTGAATAATATGACACCTTTAGGTAAAATACATGTCTAAAATAATAGAAATATCTCTTCATTAAGTTGAATAAAAGTTTATATTGTTGACAATAATTCAACCACAGTCCTTGACAGAATCAGAGTAAAATATAAAGTGACCCTTAAAGAGTTTCTGTATCTTGGGGGATACAGTCATTTAACAGGCTGTAGGGGAAGGAGCTATGGGGGGAGGGGCATTATGTGGTTGCAGTTGATGAGAAACACTGATGGGGTGATGGGTAATTTAATCAGGTCATGTGATTTTATGCCAACATTCAAAACATTTGTATCAAAACCTAAAATGGCAGCATACGTCAACAATGACACTTTCCATGAGGTAAGTGTTTTTATATTTTCCACGATTATGATATTTTAGAGTGATTTTGTTTTAGAAAATAGTTTTTTAAGGATAGTTTTACATGTTCTTGTGGATATTTTTAAAATAATCTTCTCACAACTTTGATCATCAGGCATTGAATGCCTGTATCTTGGGGGATACATTGCCCATATCAAAAGGTATTTAACAGGGCTGATCACTCACAGATATATTTATGTTTTGAGGCCTGTTCTCTACAGATATTGAATAGTATAAAGGTGTGCAACTTTGATTACCGTTTTATTTTACTCTCAAATGTGTATTATTGATGAATTCAACAGTGTACATGTTTTCAGGGAATTTCTGTCAGCAGTTTCTACAGTACAAGAAAGAGAGAGGTGAAGTCTGTAGTTTTGCCACCTGATGGTTCATCAGATTTAGAGGAGGGATCCAGTGAGGAAGTCGAGGAAGATGAGCTGTATAGGCCTACAGAGGGACAGTGTGAGGATGACAACAGCAGCAGTGACAATTTGAATGGCAGCTCTAGTGATGAGGCCGAGGAAGGAGCGAAGCAGAATAAACAAGCAAACCAGAATAAACGAGGGAAGATGTTTAGGTAATGATTAGAGGAGTATTTCAAATTGTTAGGTGAAAGATGTAGTGGTTTTGCTGTACATATTGTATATGTGTGTCCACATGATGTGTGTTATGATGATGCGTGTTAGTAAATGAGTGGAAGGAAGAGGGAAGGGAACCCCCCTTACCAATACTTTCTCTATTTTACACACACACACACACACACACACACACACACACACACACACACACACACACAAATAATTTAGCTAATTAATTGTTCATGAAATGTTTTAAAAGTTGTCATATGAACTATAATAAAAAAGAATACATTGCAAATTGTTACCCTAAATGGGCAATGTATCTCGGGAGATACAGAGTGTAACTTAGAAAATAAATATATTTTGGAAAAAAAACATGAACTGTGTCATTTTAGTCTGGATATATAAAAAATTAGCAATGAATCATTTTTCCATCAAATTTATTTAAGCTTGCCCCTTTAACAATAACTGGTTCTTATCTCTCTCAAACACCTGAGTGAAACTTAAAGGAATATTTCACCGCTGGAAAGCTGAATATATCTTTAAATTGGGTCACTTATGTAGTAGAAATGTGAAAAAAAAAATTTAATTGGTGACTTCTAGGCCGAGAAAAGCCAGAAAATGTGTTTTGGTCTTATATGGATGAAAAACACCAAATCCCAGAATGCACCTGCTTCGTTGCATTGAGTCCACTCCCAAGCCACGCCTACCGCTTCACAGACAGACAGAGGCATTCAACTCAACTCAAGCGTGTTTTATTTCAACCATATACATGAAACAACGTTTCATCGTGACTCAACGACATTATATAAAAACGACATTATATAAAAACGACATACGAAACAGGCTACATTTAGTACACACACTTTATAGGCTCCGTAAAGTTCAGCTGACGCATACTAGCATTAGTGCTTGGTGGGCTGTAAACACCGAGCATAAACACAGCCGTGAATTAGCGTGTAATGTAGAATGGTCGGCATTTAACAGTCACAAACTCCACCAGCAGTTAGCAGTTAAATGGATACAAATCACCACATGTCTGCGCCACTCGGTGTTAACACAGCCCACCTCTTTTACCTGGCGACAGAGCATCTCTAGCTCGGAGGGCTAGCAGGCCTGGTAGCTGGACAGTCTGGTACACTATTCAGGCAGGTTTCCACAACAACAAAAACACAACGGTCTCTGAACTCACGTTGGGAGTGTCGTTGAAGTTGGATGTAGTCCAGTTTGTGGTCTAAATGAGCGGACACTTGCAAGCAGGATCCGTAAAAGTTCAGCTACGCATACTAGCATTGGTGTAGCTAAACACAGAGTATAAACACAGCCGTGAATTAGCGTGGAATGTCGAGATGGTCGGCATTTAACAGTCACAAGCTCCACCAGCAGTTAGCAGTAGCTAGTTGGATTTTATTTCTACACCAGTCCACCTCCAGCGGGGCGAGGCAGGCGCCTGGTAGCTGGATAGTCCGGTTCCGGTACACTGTTGTTCAGGCATGTTTCCACAACAACAAAAACACAGCAGGAGTTTCGTTGAAGGAGGATGTAGTCCAGCTTGTTGTTTAATGAGCAGACACTTGCAAGCAGGATGGCTGGGACAGGTGGACAGCTAGCGTTAGCTTTCCACCTAGCCGATGAGGATGTCCCCTAGCCGCTAAGCGGCATTGAGCGACACCGCTGGTCTCCGTGCAGGCGGAAGCTCGACGTAGTGTGCCGAGTATTGCGTCTGTAATAACGTTTCCTCCATATTCTCCGATCTGTACCGATGTATCCCGGTGGTACACACGTCCGGTAGTTTGAATGCAGATAATTGTTGTAAATGTTTTCTGCTGAAAACAAAAGCCTGTTTAGCGAAGATTCAAGATGGCTGACAGTCGTTTTCATTCGAATACCTCGGCCAGACTCGGCAGTCCAGCCCTGTTGGGCGTGTTGAAAACATACGGAGTAGATCCTACTACTGGCTGTAGTCCTTTGCCTCTGGCCCAAAAATCTTCCAATGACGCTAAAAATCGTTATTTTACGTCATCGGAAGATTTTTCCAACCCAAATGCAGAAATCTCGCTCTCAGGGGGACATGAGGGAGGGGAGCCACGGTCATTCAGAAATACTATCGGGTTTCTACTGATACAAAGCTGAATGCTAAATCGGTGAAGTATCCCTTTAACAGCCAGTAAATATCCCCTAATGCCTTATAGGTCAGTCACAAATACAGACAAACTTTTGTGGATAATTCTGCTTAATTCTGCATCATTTGGGATTATTTCTCAGCTCTTAACTCGTCAGTTTCTCACAGCCTGTCCACCCAGAAGTTATTCTTCTTAAAAAGGTTGATTTTGGACCAGTTAAGCTTTAGAGAATTATTAATTATTGGCCGTTAATAAAGCCGTTTGTTGCGACTCGTAGACCTTTCTATCAGACAGCAGTACCTGTGTGTGTGTGTGTGTGTGTGTGTCTCTGTGTGTGTGTGTCTCTGTGTGTGTGTGTGTGTGTGTGTGTGTGTGTGTGTGTGTGTGTGTGTGTGTGTGTGTGTGTGTGTGTGTGTGTGTGTGTGTGTCTGTGTGTATGTGTGTGCTCCACCAGACTCTGTGGGACCTTCTCACATTTCTTACAAACTTTCCAAAAAACTCGGTAAGTGTCTGTAAGTGTGTGTGTGTGTCTCTGTCTGTCTGTGTGTGTGTGTGTGTCTCTGTATATATATGTGTGTGTGTGTGTGTGTATATATATGTGTGTGTGTGTGTGTGTGTGTGTGTCTCAATAGATTACAATAATAATAAAAGGAGTCTATAGGACGACACAGTCCGAGTCCTTCTCTCTTCTGCGTGCTGCGCCCTGCTGTGACCCCTGACCTCTGACCTGCAAACACAACAACAACGACATCATCATCATCACCATGACAACAACTACACAAACACACAACAACAACAACAACAACAACAACAGGAGCTTTTGGCTCGTTCACATCGAAGAGAAGGGAATATTTGCGCGGCTTTAATCGCCCCGAGTCTGATCACGGGATCATTTCTGTTTAATCGCGTTACTCGCTGTCAAATGGTCGGTTTATTTAAAGCAATAAAGTCGGAAGATTTTAGGAAAAAAAACTCTTAAAAACGTTAGAAAAAAGTTGGAATAATACGCACCGTAACAGAGTATTTATACGGTGTTGTTTAAGTCCCTTTTTTCAAGTCTTTTTGCGCTGATTTCTAAGTTTCGGTCGATTCTTGCGAGGTTTTTGTCGCCTTTCTTCAAATATTTAAACTGTGCAAATCTATTCGTATCTTACTATCTAATCTGCCCGCCCAGATTTGTACGGACACACCTCAGTGTGAACGCTAGGGCTGCACCACATGAGGAAAATATGTAGTGGGATGATTTTGGACTGCTATTGCGATTGCGATATGATTCACGATATTGGAGGGAATGATCGTGCTTGTATCATTATTCTCATTGTCACTGACTAATATTAAATCTTATTACATGGCTTGCTTGAATTCTAATGTAGAATGCGGTCTGTTATTTCTTGATAACAGACCGCTGCTAAGGATAACACACCGTTGCCATGCAAAAGCAGAGCATTGCCATGGACGCCGTTCTGTTCACTCTGGAGGACAGCTATCAATCAATCCGCTGAAAGAAGTCCGGATAATTTAGCCTATCAGCTGTGGCAAAAAGTGGGGAAACGTGGAGCAACTTCTGTCCTCCAATTCAAGCAATGACAGCAGATCTGATGAGCGTCTATCGCTAGTATCTTTCTAAACCGTCTATGATCGCTAGCTACGCAGCAAGGCAGCAGGGACAACAAAGCCGCTAATAGTTAGCTTACATTTGCAACTTGTTTAACGTTAACTTACAGGTGTTTCAACATGCCGGCTCTGCAAAAGGAAACGAGATGAATGAGGACATAACGTCCACATAAATATTCCCAGAAGCCATTCACCGTGTCTCACTTCACCGTCAACATAAATGTTCAGTTTACTGTAAATTAGAGCAGCCGATAGCCCGCTAGCTCACTACAACGCTTCAGCTAATGTTGTGTCAATTCCTGCAGTGAATAAAACAGCAGCTGGGTCATTTGTCCACCACGGCAGCACCTCATAAAATATACGGCTACTACCACAGCCCGTAAGGTGGTGTTGAGTAGCTAATAGACGAAGGATTGCATTACAGAGTTTTTACGTTGCTATGGACGCAGGATTCCAACCGTAGAGACGGAACGGACTATTTTCTCTAGTGGAAGCAATACAATCGTATTTAAATCAATAAACTCCCATTTAAATCTATATTTTGTCAAGTTATTAGTCAAATTATTGATTTATTTAGTAAGTAGCCATGTAATAAGCGGGATAATGTAGAGCGAGGCGGTTGTTATAGCGAATACAACCCCGACAGGGTGATCAGGACCTGAAGCCTCTACATTATCCCTTACTTAAAAAGGTCCCATGGCATTTTTAACATTAATATGAGTTCCCCCAGCCTGTCTATTAGTCCCCCAGTGGCTAGAAATGGTGATAGGTGTAAACAGAGCCCTGGGACTTCAGATACAGTATTAGGGGACCACTAAGGTCTATATAAAAGAGACTTCAGATACAGTATTAGGGGACCACATGACCCATCTGGCCCTGATTGGTGCATCTGAACAGTTAAACACACCCCCTCTGGCCGTGATTGGTGCATCTGAACAGTTACACAACCCCCTCTGGCCCTGATTGGTGCATCTGAACAGTTAGACACGCCCCTCTGGCCCTGATTGGTGCATCTGAACAGTTAGACACGCCTCCCTGGCCCTGATTGGTGCATCTGAACAGTTAGACACGCCCCTCTGGCCCTGATTGGTGCATCTGAACAGGGAGCTGTGGTGGATTTCTGCAAATCTCACTCCAGGCTGTAGGTGGTGCCAGAGGAGCCAGTTTCAGCAAATGTGCGCAAAATGTTCGCGCGTGCGCTGTTGTACGAGGATTTACGACACTGCCCGATCTGTTCCACGCTTCCGGTCGACAGCCTCCACAGGCAAGCAAACGTTAGTTCAGCTAACAGCTAATTTGGCTAACCGTTAGCTGAGACAGCATGTAATAACTTTAATAGACCCTCAAAATAAAACTTGAAATATAAAATAACCGTTAACATATATAACAGCTGTTACGTCAGTTCTACTTTACTTGTGCACATTTAAAATACAATAACTCAACACTCGTCTTTATTGTTATTACTGTAAAGTCTTAATGTAGCTGTAGCCTGCTTCTCCCATTAAGTTTGACTTAACGTTATTTTAGACTGAATCTAGCTGTCGGCTAGCGGTTAGCCGAATTAGCCGTTAGCTAAACTAACGTTAGCTTCCGGTGGATGCTAACGTGGAACAGATCAGGCAGGCAGAACGGATCGGGTAACGACAGCACCTTTTAACAAAATGAGCAACTTTTCGACATTTAAAACCTGCTGGGAAACAAAAACCAGTGAAAATCTGACGGGACTTTATATAATTCTATTGATTCCTTTTAACGGTGATGTTACCGTTCCCGGTTTAAAAGTTCCTGTGTGTGTGTGTGTGTTTGTCTGTATGTCTGTGTGTGTGTGTGTGTGTGTCTCTGTGTGTGTGTGTGTGTATTGTGTGTATTGTGTGTGTGTGTATTGTGTGTGTGTCTCTGTGTGTGTGTGTGTGTCTGTGTGTGTGTATATGTGTGTGTGTGTATATGTGTGTTTCTGTGTGTGTGTGTGTGTGTGTGTGTGTGTGTGTGTGCGTGTGTGTGTGTTTTTATTTATGTGTGTGTGTGTGTGTCTGTGTGTGTGTGTGTGTGTGTGTGTGTGTGTGTGTGTCTGTGTGTGTGTTTGTCTGTATGTCTGTGTGTGTGTGTATGTGTGTGTGTGTGTGTGTGTGTGTGTGCATGTGTGTGTGTGTGTGTGTCGTGTGTGTGTGTGTGTGTGTATGTGTGTGTGTGTGTGTCTGTGTGTGTGCGTGTGTGTGCGTGTGTGTGTGTGTGTCTGTGTGTGTGTTTGTCTGTATGTCTGTGTGTGTGTGTGTGTGTGTGTGTGTGTCTGTGTGTGTGTCTCTGTGTGTGTGTGTGTGTGTGTGTGTCTCTGTGTGTGTGTGTGTTTGTCTGTATGTCTGTGTGTGTGTGTGTGTGTGTGTGTCTGTGTGTGTGAGTGAGACTGTGTGTGTGTGTGTGTGTGTGTGTGTGTGTGTGTGCTGTGTGTGTGTGTGTGTGTGTGTGTGTGTGTGTGTGTATATATATCTGTGTGTGTGTGTGTGTGTGTGTGTCTCCACCTTGTGTTTGATCATGGTACTGAAGTGGTTGTTTCTGAAGAACACAGAGATCTCTCCCTCCTTGGCCGTCGTGTTGAGTTCACACAGACCGTGATAGGAGAGCTGGGTCGCTGTGGACTCTAGGAACTGCAGACACACACACACACACACACATACACACACACACACCTACACTACACACACACACACACACCTCAGACACACACACACGAAACCTGAACACACACACACACACAGACACACACACACTGACAGACACACACTACAACACACACAGACACTGAGACACACACACACACACACAGTGCACACACCTGAAGGCACTGGTACTACCTACACAACACAGAGACACACACTGCCTACCTGAACACCCTAGTTACACAGAACACTGCCACACACACATGAGATTACACGAGACTACCCACAAGAAGTACCGCACACACACACACTACTAGGTGAAATAAAGTATATGGATATTCGTGTGTTGTCTGTCTGTCTGTCTGTCTGTGTGTGTGTGTGTGTGTGTGTGTGTGTGTGTGTGTTGTGTGTGTGTGTTGTTGTGTGTGTGTGTGTGTGTTGTCTATGTGTGTGTGTGTTGTCTGTTTGTGTGTGTGTGTGTGTGTGTCTATGTGTGTGTCTATGTCTGTGTGTGTGTGTGTGTCTGTGTGTCTGTGTGTATGTGTGTGTGTGTGTGTGTGTGTGTGTGTGTGTCTATGTCTGTGTGTGTGTGTGTGTGTGTGTGTGTGTTACCTTCACTTCGGCTGCTGTCTGTCTGTGTGTGTGTGTGTGTGTGTGTCTGTGCGTGTGTGTGTCTGTGTCTCTGTGTGTGTGTGTGTGTGTGTGTGTGTGTTACCTTCACTGACTCGGCTGCTGTCTGCTGAGTGTTTGTAGTCGATGATTTTCTCCACCAGCTGGTTGTAGCTCAGTTTCCCCACAGAAGCCACCACCTCTGGACTCTGAAAACACCAGATATTAAAGGGGACCTTCGCTAGGTTTCAATCTGGACCCTTTCAGCGTCCACTAAACGTTCTGACAGACTCAGATTATTATTCTAAGTGTCTGACAACATTATGGGATGGATCCCTACAGAGATAGACCTTTTAGTTAAAGAGTAAGATCCTTTTAGTTTAACATCAAACAGCCCGAAACCACCATCACCAAACTACACCAGACTCCATGTAAAGATAATCAGGACTTTAATCATCGTGAAACACACCATCAAATCGACACAAACTAAATAAAACTATCAAAGTCCCATTATTTACATGGAGTCTGGTAGATATGCTGGCTCTATACACACTAAAAGTCCTGATTATTTACATGGAGTCTGGTGGAATATGCTGGCTCTATACACGCTAAAAGTCCTGATTATTTACATGGAGTCTGGTGGAGATATGCTGGCTCTATACATGCTAAAAGTAAATAAATAAAATCTATATTAGAATTTACAAGCAAGTTTTCAGTTGTTCACGTTTGGTTGCCATACTTAATGAATATTTAAATGGCCACCAAACAACACTTCTAACTTTGTAACGAGGGTCCCACCGTTGGAGCCTGAAAACCTTTAATATGCTACTGCCTAGTATCTGCAACAGGTCTTACAAGTCACTCAGAGGTATTATCAAGTCACAAGAACGATGTTTTTGGATTTAAAAGTATTTATTTCTCAATAGAGTGACAAAATGTATGAGATAAAATGCCAAACATATCAGATATATTCAGAAATACAATGTCCTGAAGCATTTCTGCCACCTTGAAAGATTTTCTTCGACTTGTCTATATTAACATACAACTTAAACACCCTTATATACACTATTAAGACATCGCTATTTAACAGACATCTTCCTGTCCCACAGATACATAGCGTAGAAATACATGAATAACAAACAGCTAATATCTCCAGATCATCTCGGTAAAGATCTTTTTAACATATCGTCCTTGTTTCAACAATCAAAGGTAAAATAACAGATCTCAACTGAGCACATTGAGGCTTCTGGGGCTCCCGAGATGGTTTTCATCAACACACAGAAATCATCTCATCACTTCTAAAACGTCAATACATGCAAACAAAGACGTCAAAGAAATGTACAAAAACGTTTAGAAAAGCAGATAGATATCGAAGAAAGTGACATGTTTTTATAAAAGAAAAAAAGTAAGAAAAGCAACAAAACGTGTAAAGAAATGAAAAAGACAACAATCATCTTCAGCTACAAACATGGAGACTAAATAATTATTATATTATTTAAGGTTAAAACACAGGATATTACCTTAAATGACTTCTGACTATTTCAGTTTACACAACTCAGCAGAGTGTGTGTGTTATTGTGTTTGAGGAGTGTTATTGTGTGTATGTGTGTGTTGTGTCATTGTGTGTGTCTGTGTGTGTGTGTGTGTGTGTGTCATTGTGTGTGTGTTTGTGTGTGTGTGTGTGTGTGTCATTGTGTGTAAGTTTGTGTGTGTGTGTGTGTGTGTCATTGTGTGTGAGTTTGTATGTGTGTGTCCGTGTGTGTGTGTCCACCTGTGTGTGTGTTTGTGAGAGTGTGTGTGTGTGTGTGTGTGTGTGTGTGTGTGAGAGAGTGTGTTTGTGTGTCTTTGTGTGTGTCAGTGTGTGAGCGTGTGTGTGTACATGTGTGTCCACGTGTGTGTTTGTCTGGGTGTGTGTATGTGCATGTGTGTGTGTGTGTCCATGTGAGTGTGTCCGTGTGTGTGTGAGTGTACGTGTGTGTCCACGTGTGTGTGTGTGTACGTGTGTGTCCGCGTGTGTTTGTGTGTGTGTGTGTCATTGTGTGTGTATGTGTGTGTGTCCATGTGTGTGTGTGTTTGTGTGTGTGTGTGTCAGTGTGTGTCCGTGTTTGTGTACGTGTGTGTGTGTGTGTGTGTGTGAGAGTGTGTGTGTGTGTGTGTACGTGTGTGTGTGTGTGTGTGTGTGAGAGAGTGTGTGTGTGTGTTTGTGTGTACGTGTGTGTCCATGTGTGTAAGTGTGAGAGAGTGTGTGTGTGTTTGTGTGTGTGGGTCCGTCTGTGTGTGTGTGTTTGTCAGTGTGTGTCAGTGTGTGTGTGTCCATGTGTGTGTGTCCATGTGTGTGTGTCCATGTGTGTGTGTGTGTGTGTTGTAGCGAGCGTCAAAAATCTTTCAATAAAAACCACCTTAAAAAAAATATAAAAATGTATCAAAAAGCATCAACAAAAGTCTTGAATGAGTCAAAAAAATGAGAAAAAATGAATTCTTTTTTTTAAAATAAATAAATGTCTCAGAATGACAGAATTTAACCCTTAAATGACTTCTGTCTATTTCAGTTTACACAACTCAGCAGAGTCTCCAAACCAATAAACCCTTAGTCCAGCATAGAGGGGCTGAGTGAATGTGGTCTGGACTCTGTGGAGGAGAGTCATGGTTTCAGAGACGCTGTAGAAGGACAGAATACCTGCACTGTGATCCAGGTACACTCCTACTCTGGAGGACTCAGGACCTGAGACGGGAGTTTGGACTTTGTTGGACCAAAATATATATTTGTTGTTGTTACAATCTAACGCCCAAGATTTGTCATTTCGTCCAAATCCACATTCCTCCGACCTCCCTGCTCTGCTGATATTCTTGTATGCGACTGCTACATCAACGTCTCCTCTCCTCTCCACCTCCCAGTAACAACGTCCAGTCAGACTCTCTCTACTCAGGACCTGAGGCCAGTCAGTGAATCTGTCTGGGTGACTAGAATAAGACTGATGTGGACTCATGAATGTTGCTTTCCTTTTCCCCTCAGATAATAACAGCCGTGTGTTTGCTGTGTTTGGATCCAGTGTGATGTCACGTGAATATTTTAAGAATCCAGCTCTGGTCTTGGGCTCTGGTTGTGGCAGTAAAACGTCCACTTCAGTCCCTGTCAGTGAGACGTTTGTCCACTTCTCTCTCAGGACGTCCTGTAGTTTATCTCTGACTTCTGACACGGCCGCTGTCACGTCCTCAAAGCAGCTCAGAGGACGGATATGGATGCTGGATGCTGATTGGCTGAGTGGTGACAGTGAGGGGTAGTTGTGTAGAAACTGGCTGTGATCCTCTGTGTGTGAGAGCTTCTTCAGCTCAGCGTCTTCCCTCTTCAGCTCAGTGATCTCCTGCTCCAGCTCCTCCTGAAGCTCTCTGACTCGACTCTCTTCCCTTTTCTGCTGGGATCTGACCTGCTGCTTCACATCAGAGCTTCTTTTCTCCAGGAGACGGATCAGCTCGGTGAAGATCTTCTCGCTGTCCTCCACTGCTTTATTGGCGGCGCGATCGATGGCCTCCGCCTGCTGTTGAAGCAGCTTCACATCTTTCTCTCTGTCCTGGATTCTCTGCTGGATGGTCTGTCGACTCCCCTCGAGCTTTTTCTGCCTCTCAGCCCTTTCTGCTGCAGCTGAGACTGTGTCGTGGCCTTTATGTTCGTCCACGGAGCAGAGATAACAGATAAGCTGTCGATCAGTACGGCAGAAAATCTTCATCACCTCATCGTGACGAGAGCAGACGTTCTCCTGGAGCTTCTTGGACGGCTCCACCAGCTTGTGTTTCTTGAATGTCTCTGATTCAAAATGAGGCTGGAGGTGTTTCTCACAGTAAGAAGCCAGACATTGCAGACAGGACTTGATGGCTTTGAGTTTTCTCCCAGTGCAGAAATCACAGGCCACATCTTCAGCTCCAGCATAGCAGTGATCAGCAGGAGCAGCTTGGAGTCCAGTCTTCTTCAGCTCCTCCACTAAATCTGCCAACATGGTGTTTTTCACCAGTACAGGCCTCGGTGTGAAGCTCTGCCTGCACTGAGGGCAGCTGTACATTTCCTTCTCATCCTCTTCATCCCAGAAGCCTTTAATACAGTTCATGCAGTAGCTGTGTCCACAGGGAATAGTCACCGGATCCTTCAGTAGATCCAGACAGATGGAACAAGAGAAGGTTTCCGGTCCAGCTGAACTCCTTTCTGCGCCATTTCACCTCTCGCTCAGTGACAACGAATGTCTGACTGTCTTGTGTCTCACTTCCTGAGAAGTGAAACTAGTCTGAGCTCTGATGTAATAACAGCATGTGATATGCTGTTGTACTTCCCCCAGCATGTTGGTTCCACCCATCTGCAAACTGTTGCTCTGAAGGGGAGGGAACAAGGAAATATGATCACAGAGTGGAGCTGGCTGTGTTTGAGAGGAAGAGGAGGGAGGGGTTATCAAGCTTTGTTCATTCCTCCAAGAGGAGCGCTTTGAGAGAGAGACTGGGTGTGTTGCAATGCCCATACTACCATTAGTATGACAGGGAAAAATATAGTATATCCCAATACATATAATGTCAATAGAAGAATGCCATAAATGTGTCCTGATGCACCCGGTTGCATTTTGCAGTCTGCAAGCCAGCGTGCTTTTCTTCCTCTTCCCCTTTTCGTGACCTTTCCTGTGTTCCTGCTTATCTGCACCTTTAACCCATGAAGGCCTGAACCAATTTTATGACTCAGCTTAACTTTCTGTTCATCAGGGATATTCCTTGAACCTCTTCCTCAACTGACTGCACACAGCTTCTTTTGCAATGAGCACATACACACAGAGAGGCGCATGATATACTTATACTATTAATTGAATAATATGACACCTTTAGGTAAAATATATGTCTAAAAATAATAGAAATATCTCTTCATTAAGTTGAATAAAAGTTTATATTGTTGACAATAATTCAACACAGCCCTTGACAGAACCAGAGTAAAATATAAAGTGACCTTATCAATAACTGGTTCTTATCTCTCTCAAACACCTGAGTGAAACTTAGGCCCTGTTCATACGGCAACGCTCGAAAGTGAAAACTGCAAAATATTTTATCAGATGTGCCTTTCGTTTAGACGGCGATGGCGTTTTTGGGACTTAAAAATGAAAAAGTCTGCTCCGATCTGCTCACGGTAGTTTAGTGAGAATCAGAATCAACATGTGAGAATGACATAAACTCACTTTCAGCATCGTGAGTGAAACTAAAAACAGAAATAAGATAAGAATATAAAAGAATCATGCTTGAATGTAATTTTGCCATTACACAACTCTAATATCTTCTGACTTCTTCTTTATTTAATTCCAGTTTAGTTTGTTTCAGATGGATTTCAGTTCGTAGGTACAAGCAGCAGAATAATTACTAATAGTTTAATAACCTTTAAAGGCAAAAACACTATATGGAGCAGCTGTGAATCAAATAAACTTATTATAAATAATATTATGTCATGTTTTTACTCTTACACTGAATGTTTGCTGCTTCAATTCAGATGAGTATTGAAAAGTGTTCAGTCTGAACAGTCCGACCAGTATTAATTAGTTATGTTATTAATTTGTTAACAATATTTGCAGGCTTATATATATATATATATATATATATATATATATATATATATATATATATATATATATATATATATATATATATATATATTGACCTTCTCATTCAATGTGTTTCTTTATTTTCATGACTATTTACATTGTGGGTTCTCACTAGAAGGCACCAACACTATGAATGAACACATATGGAATTATGGCACCACAAAAAGTGTGAAATAACTGAAAACATTTCTTATATTTTAGATTCTTCAAAGTAGCCACCCTTTGCTTTTTTGATAACTCTGCAAACCCTTGGTGTTCTCTCAATGAGCTTCTGGAGTTAGTCACCTGAAATGGTTTTACCTTCACAGGTGTGCTTTGTCAGGGTTCATTAGTGGAATGTTTTCTCTTATTAATAAAAAGCAAAGGGTGGCGACTTTGAAGAATCTAAAATATAAGACATGTTTTCAGTTATTTCATACTTTTGTTAAGTACATAATTCCATATGTGTTCATTCATAGTTTTGATGCCTTCAGTGATAATCTACAATGTAAATAGCCATAAAAATAAAGAAAACACATTGAATGAGATGTGTCCAACACTTTTGGCCTGTACTATGTATACTATGACTTTTTTGACATACTATACTGTGACTTTTTTAATTTTTTGGACATACTATACATTTACTTTTTATGAATTTTTTGACATACTATACATTTACGTTTTTATGAATATTTTGACATACTATACTATAACTTTTTTATGAATTTTTTCGACATACTACACTATGTTATAACTTTTTTTTGACATACTATACATTTACTTTTTTTATGAATTTTTCCGACATACTATACTATGACTTGTTTATGAATTTTTCGACATACTACACTATGATTTTTTATGAATTTTTTAGATAATAAAAAATTATTTCAGTGATAATCTACAATTTAAATAGTCATGAAAATAAAGAAACACATTGAATGAGATGTGTCCAAACTTTTGGCCCTCTGTATACACTATGACTTTTTCGACATACTATACATTTACTTTTTATGAATATTTTTGACATACTATACTATGACTTTTTATGATGATTTTTTCGACATACTACACTATGACTTTTTTTGATGTTTTTTTTCGACATACTACACTATGACTTTTTTTTTGATATTTTCGACACACTACTCTGTTTTTTATAACTTTTTTTGACATACTATATACATTTACTTTTTTTTTTATGAATTTTTTTGACATACTATACATTTACTTTTTTATGAATATTTTTGACATACTATACTATAACTTTTTTATGAATTTTTTCGACATACTACACTATGACTTTTTTATAACTTTTTTTGACATACTATACATTTACTTTTTTATGAATTTTTCCGACATACTATACTATGACTTGTTTATGAATTTTTTCGACATACTACACTATGATTTTTTTATGAATTTTTTCGTCATAAAAAAAAATTTTTCAGTGATAATCTACAATGTAAATAGTCATGAAAATAAAGAAACACATTGAATGAGATGTGTCCAAACTTTTGGCCTGTACTATGTATACTATGACTTTTTCGACATACTATACATTTACTTTTTTATGAATATTTTTGACATACTATACTATGACTTTTTAATGATTTTTTTCGACATACTACACTATGACTTTTTTATGAATTTTTTCGACATCCTACACTAGGACTTTTTTATGAATTTTTTCGACATACTACACTATGACTTTTTTATAACTTTTTTTGACATACTATACATATACTTTTTTATGAATTTTTCCGACATACTATACTATGACTTTTTTATGAATTTTTTCGACATACTACACTATGACTTTTTCATGAATTTTTTCGACATACTATACTCTGACTTTTTTATAACTTTTTTTGACATACTATACTATGACTTTTTTATAACTTTTTTTGACATACTATACTATGACTTTTTTATCATTTTTTCGACATACTATATATTTACTTTTTTATGAATTTTTTACAGCATACTATACTATGACTTTTTTATGAATTTTTCCAACATAAAACTTTATACTATAACTTTTTTTTTTTTGACATACTACACTATGACTTTTTTATAACTTTTTTTGACATACTATACATATACTTTTTTATGAATTTTTCCGACATACTATACTATGACGTTTTTATGAATTTTTTCGACATACTACACTATGACTTTTTTATGAATTTTTTCGACATACTATACTCTGACTTTTTTATAACTTTTTTTGACATACTATACTATGACTTTTTGATAACTTTTTTTGACATACTATACTATGACTTTTTTATAACTTTCTTTGACATACTACACTATGACTTTTTTAGACATACTATACATTTACTTTTTTATCACTTTCTTCGACATACTATACTATAGTGATGGCCAAATGAAGCTTCGTGAACCATTTTCTTTATTTTCTGAGCCCACTAGATGGCGGTCTTGGGTTTAAGAGAAAGGCATTGCAATTCAGTGTATTCTCAAACATTTGTTGAACAGAGAGCGATCTAGTGGACTCGGAAAATAAAGACAATGCTTTCCGCAAGCTACGTCAATGCCATCACTACTATGACTTCTTTATCACTTCTTTCAAAAAAATATATTCTATGACTTTTTTATGAATTTTTTCGACACTACTATACTATGACTTTTTATGAATTTTTTGCGACATACTATACTATGACTTTTTTATGGTATTTTCAACATACTATACTCATGACTTTTATGATTTTTCGGGAATACCTCATACTAAGACTTTTATGATTTTTTTCAAAATACTATACTCATGACTTTTTTATGATTTTTTTCAACATACTATACCATGACTTTTTATGAATTTTTTCGACATACTATACTATGACTTTTTTATCAATTTTTCGACATACTTATACATTTATTTTTTTATGATTTTTTCGACATCCCATACTATGACTTTTTATGAATTTTCCACATTCTATACTATATAACATGTAACTGAC